>NC_136514.1:45470922-45483422 GCF_053919585.1 Euprymna scolopes
CCAAGGGGTGGAAGCGTGTAAGTGTCTACTATTCATTGGAATGTTCAATTTTTATTGCTCTTTTATTGGGCTTGTCGAAGCCGCTGACCTCGGCTGTGTTGTATTTCTCTCTCTCACTCTCTCCTTCTGCTTGTGTTTTTTTCTTTTACTTTAGGGTAGTGCGTGTGTGTTTTTTTCTTTTATTGGTTTGAGAATGTGTGTACTGTTTTATAGTATTATGAGGATATTTGCTTCCCTAGGAAGATGACTGTGATCCAAGGTCGTTACTAATGTGTATGTGTGAGGAGGGGGAGGGGGAGAACCAGCTCTTCTGAAATAAGGGTAGGGGTGCTTTCATTCTATTTTGATATTTATTTTTTGGATTATATATATATATGATGGCAGTATAGTTTAGTTTCCTAGAAATACATAAAATGAAACAACATGTATCTACCAAGAAGTGCACGATGTATAAACAGAGCAGTTATTTTAAATTTATTTATGCACACATTTATGGCTACATATGTGCATACATGTTTCTCTAATCACCCGTGCTGGTGAGAGTACGTGTTCAGGCCACGAATTTCCCTCGAAACTGAAATTTCAAGACAGAGAGCTTTTTCCTTATTTCATTTAAAAATTAGAAATCTTGTCACCTGATATGGGAGGGGAGGTTATGTGTTGAGGAAGATAAGTAAGGTCTTTGAACGATCTATTCCTCACAGGTTTTTATCTTTCCATATCTTAACCTCTTATTTTTTATTCCCTTTTTATATTCTTTTTATCTATATCGTCTTTTGGTTTTACACTATAACATACGTGAGAAATCGGACCGTCTGTTTCGGCTGGCCGGTGGTCAAAGAGTATAGATACTTCAGATAGCTACCCAGTGCGATTAAGCCAAGCCGGCATTCTTAATTTACATACACACTCTATTCTAGAAGTAAAACACACACACACATACATACACACACACACGCACACACACACACATATATATACTCAGGAGTGGACACACACGTTTGGTATATTCTACCGTACATATACAATAATTAATATAAAAATAAAAATAAATAAATATACATACAAAATTCAAGAAAATTACCGACTTCTGCACGCAATGATATACAAAAATATGTACAAAAATCCGAACTCAGATGCACACGTGTACATATATATATATATATATATATATATATATATATATATATATATATATATGCACATATATACATAATGTATATATACAGTTAAATACACATCTACACTAAACGTAAACGCACACCCATATAATCTACCTATATACCCACACATGTAGTTATATCTACATACATATACTTAACATAACTAGCTACACACACCTGCATATTATATACTATTTCTATTATTAAACTAATTCTTGAATTGAGGTCAATTTAAAAAAAATATATATATCTCTGTGGTCTCTAACAAATAACTCAGTCAATTTTTGTCTAAACATTGGAAATTTTACATACAATGTATTCAGACATAGGGCAAGCTAGTTAATATTTTCCTTAGCTGGAAATTTGGCATCCAAAAGGTCAAAGTTCAAAAGATTTTACCTTTGCGGTGTCTAGCAAACTATTAAGCAAATTTTGGGTCTAAACATTTGAAATTTTACAGAAAGGGTATTCAGATTTTCAGTAAGCTTTTGAATCAGTTGTTGGGCGAACATTTGGCTTCCAAGATGTCCACGTTAAAAGTGCTCACCTTTGAAAATTCTACCAAACTCCTCTGCCAGTTTTGGGTTCAAACACTTAGACTTTTTGGTTGTAGGTAACTTAGATATGGGTCAGACATTGTAATTTGATTAAACCCAAGACAATAAATATTACGGGGTCAAAATTAGAATCAAATTAAAAACAAATTGACCACTGGGGTCTGTAGCAAATTTTCCCTAAGGTAGTTAAGGAAGCCTATTATACAGAAAGGCATCACCATACATATATACACTTTTTAACATATACATATGCATATAAAGTAATGAACAGTAAATAGGGTAGAGCAAAGCGGGTCTGAACTGAAAGTGCTTATCTTCTATCTATATATATATATATATATATATATATATATATATATATATATATATATATATATAAAAGTGAAAGTGTCTGCGTGTCTGTGTGTCTGTGTACATTTCCCTACGCAATAAATCTGTCAATTTTTAGTCTACATACTCCAAATTTGATATACAGGTTACTGAGATTCGGAAAAATCTATGTAATCGGTTTTGGCCAGAAATTTAGCGATTAAGGGGTCAAAGTTCCACGATTTGACCTTTGAGAACTCTACCAAACTCCTCCGACAATTTTGAGTCTACGCACCTAAAATTTTAGATATAGGTTCATTGGACATGGATGTAACTTAAAAAAACTTGGTTTGAGCCCAAAACACTAAATTTAAAGGGGGCCATAATAGGGGTCAAAGTTTTACACAAATTTACCTCTGCTGTCTCTTCCAAATTACTCAGACAATTCCTGGTGTAAATATTTGAAATTTTACATAAATGGTATTCAGAGATAGAGAAAGCTTTTTCATCAGTTTGGGTCGAAAATTTTTAGTTACCAATATATAAATGTATGTATGTATGTTTGCATGTCTGCCTTAAACTTTCAATAGAGGCTACGGATTTTACCAAGATCAGTATCGTGTTAATGTTCGATCTTGCATACGACAAATATCGAAAAATTGGCTAAAAATTGGCTAAAAATTGACGATTTTTCCAATGAACTCTGACTTTGAGATCATTTTGGACCATTTGGAACTTACCCATTTGATTGGAAGTTTTTAATTCAACCGTTTGGGATTTTACCATTCTTGGATTTTTTGCCCTTCACCGGACTATCCATTAATGTGAAATCTTTTTATCATTTTTCTTTTACCTCCTATTCCCCTTACCTCACTCTTTTTTTTAACCAAGTAAGATCTGTGACTTACTTGTAGTTTCATTAAGTACTTTTACTTGCAAAATCCGATCCCGCATTTTGCTAATTCCTGCCCTCTGATGAGAAGGAGAGTATTTCTTCGAAACTCCGCGGATTAAGGACAATCCACTTATCTTGTGCTTCCTTTTTAAAATTAAATATGTTTTTAACTCTTTTTCAAGATGTCTTTTAACATGTTTTATTAATCATTTGTTCATATATATATATATATATATATATATATATATATATATATATATATATATATATATATATATAAGTAAACGTGTCTGTGTGTCTGTGTGTGTACATTTTCCTTCGCAATAACTCTGTTAATTTTCATCCTACGGACAGGAAATTTTATATACAGGGTACTGAGATTCGGGAAAATCGATGGGATCTGTTTCCGTCCAGAAATTTTGCTGTTAAGGCGTCAAAGTTCAACAATTTGACCTTTAAGAACTCTACCAAACCCCTCCGACAATTTTGGATCTAAACACTTAAAATTTTTGATATAAGGTCCTTGGACATGGATCTAACTTAAAAACTTCATTTGAACCGAAAACAATAATTTTTAAGGGGTCATAATAGGGGTCAAATAAAAAACATGACCGTTTTTTTTTTGTTTTTGTTTTTTGGCTCAGCATACACCTCCAAACACTCGGGCAACCACGGACACCCATGCTAGTATATCAATACAAGTGAACGTGTCTGTGTGTCTGTGTGTCTGTGTACTTTTCCCTACGCAATAACTCGGTCTATTTTTAGTATACAGACTCGAAATTTGATATACAGGATACTGAGTTTTGGGAAAATCTTTGTGATTGATTTTCAGCCAGAAATTTCGCAGTTACGGGGCCGAAGTTCAACGATTCGATCTTTGAGAACTCTACCAAACTCCTCCGACATTTTGGGGTCTAAACACTTGAAATTTTTGATATAGGTACCTTGGACATGGATTTTACTTAATGACTTGACTTGAGCCTAAAACAATTTATTTTAATAATAGGGATCAAATGTTAAAAAATTAAAATTTTTCATTTTTATTTTTATTTTATATATATTTTTTTTATCTCAGCATACATCTCCAAACACCCGGCCAACGCTGGCCACCCATGCTAATACATCTATAAAAGTGAACGTTTCTGTGTGTCTGTGTGTCTGTCTGTATTTTTGACTGTGTGTCTGTGTATATTTTCCTTTCGGTATCACTATGTTAATTTTCAGTCTACAGACTCGAAATTTGATATACAGGGTATTGCGATTTGGGAAAATCCATGTGATCCGTTTTCGGCCAGAAATTTGGCTGTTAAGGGTTCAAAGTTCAACGATTTGAACTTTGGAAAACTCTACCATACTCCTCGAACAATTTGGGGTCTAAACACTTTAAATTTTAGATATAGGTTCTTTGGACAAGGATCTAACTGAATAACTTGATTTGAACCCAAAACAATAAATGTTCAAAGGTCATAATAGGGGTCAAAGTTTAAAAAAATGACCGTTTTTTATTTTTTATTTATTTTTTTGCTCAGCATACACCTTCAAATACCCGGGCAACATCGGGCACCCATGCTAGTACGTATATATTATTGTTGCATCTATAAAAGTGAAAGTGTCGGCATGTCTATGTGTGTGTCGGTGTACTTTCCCTGCGAAATAACTCTGTTACTTTTTAATCTACAGACCTGAAATTGTATATACAGGGTACTGTGAATTTGGGAAAATCTATGTGATCAGTTTTCGGCCATAAATTTTGCTGTTATGGGGGTCAAAGTTCAACAATTTGATCTTTGAGAACTCTACCAAACTCCTCCGACAATTTGGAGCCTAAACACTTTAAATTTTAGATATAGGTTATTTTGACATGGATCTAATTTAATTTAATTTAAGCCATGAACAATAAAGGTTAAGGGGTTATAACAGGGGTCAAAGTTTAAGAAAAGTGACCCTTTTTTGCCCTGTATACACCTCCAAATACCCAGGAAACACCGGCCACCCATGCTAATATATCTATATATCTAATGCTGAAATGCTAGTATATCTATAAAACTGAACCTGTCTATGTGTCTGTCTGTCTGTCTGTGTACATTTTCCTTGGCAATAACTCTGTTAATATTCAGTCTACAGACTCGAAATTTGATATACAGGGTACTGAGATTTGGGAAAATCTTTGTGATCGGTTTTCGGCCGAAAATTTGGCGGTTAAGGGGTCAAAGTTCAATGATTTGGCATTTGAGAACTCTTCAAATTCCACCGACAATTTTAGGTCTAAACACTCGAAATTTTAGATATAGTTTCCTTGCCCAGTGATCTAACTGATGATTATAATAATGTATATTACAAGAATGTATGCGTGTCTGGGTATATATGTATGTATGTTATGCATGCATATATATATATACGCACGAGTAAACTATAATAATACGCTGTTTCCTATAAAAGGGTTACCACACTACGGAAGTTAAAATGCAGCTTATTATTAAAAAAGTGTATTGTATTTGTGCACGTATTGCTGTGTTTTTATACGTTGTGAGTGAGCAGGTATCTATGTGTCCGTGTGTGTGTATATATGTAATTATATACGTGAGTCTATATTGATATCTATATGTATATGTGTCTCGTATATATCTGTGGAGATTTTGGGACACGTATGGATTGGGATGTGTGTCTGCACCTTCGGATAGTCTGACTGTGTGTGTGTATATATATATTGTGTGTATAATGGTATGCGTGTGCATGTATATGCATACGTATATGTATGCATATATATGTATATATGTGTGTATGTGTGTATGTATATTATCGAGATGTGTATCCGGTTACGGTCCACAGTTTTTTAAAGTTCCCAATCGACAGTCTTATTATTGTTATTAATATTGATATTGTTGGTATTATTAATATTATCAATATTATAGAAATTATTATTACTAGGATTGTTAGTGGGATTAACATTATTAGTTTTGGTATAATAACAGTCATAGTATATGATATCCAGGTGGGTGCATGGATGTATGTGTTTGAGGCTCGGTGCATTGATATAACTGCGTATGTGAGTATAAAGATAAACATTTTATAAGTGTATGTGAGCATTATGTATCTATGTATGTGTATGTGTGTATATGTGTGTATATATACACACGAGTGTATCAAAGTGTGGGTGTTTATACGTGTATTTATATATATGTATGCATGATGAGGTTGGTTTTATGTTTATGTTTATTTTTATTTTTTATTTTCATTTGTTTATTTATTTGTTTATTTTATTTATTTATTTAATTTATTTTAATTTTAATTTTATTCCTGTGTGTCGTTATATTTATGGTCTGTTTAAAGTGCGTGTGTGTGTAAAATACAACGGGCAGTGTATATCAACTCGTGAGTATAGGTATAAGCGTAGGTTTGCTTCTAGTGTGTTTGTGTGTGTTTGTGTGTGTGTGTGCGTGCGTGTGCGTGTATATGTGTGTGTGTGTGTGTGTGTGTGTGTGGATTGAAAGACACCGGTCAGTACTCAATAGCCACAAGGAATGTTTTTAATTTACTGACTGCGAGACAAAAATACTAAATTCTCAAGTACCTTATGCCGTAAAAACCAAAAGATAGAATAGATAAACTTAAAAAGGAAATATAAAAAAATAAAAGAGGAAAATAAAAAAGAAAAGGTTTATTATCTTCAAAGACCTCACGTATCCTCTCTCGGCTCATAATCCCGACCCATGTTACATTCTAACTTTGTAAACGAAATAAGAAAATGTTTTTGTTTGAGATATCAGTTATCGACGATAATTCTTGGCCTGAAAACGTAATCCTCCAACGCGGGTGATTACATAAACATATATGCATATATGTAGACATCAATGTTTGCATAAATAAATTTAATATACCTGTTTTGTTTACTCATTGAGCACTCTTTGGTAGACACATGTGTTTCATTGGATGTACTTCTAGGAAACTAAAATCTACTATATATATATATATATATATATACACTAGCCTGTGTGCCCGGCGTTGCCCAGCTGTATGTAGGTGTGTGTTGAGCAAAAGAAAAAGTGGTAGTAGGCAGGCAGGTTCGAACCACTGACGCCATAGCGGAAAAGGAAGTGAAAAAATATCTGACGCCTTAGCGCTCTCCATGACGCAACAAGAAGTCTAAAGTGTTCAAATTGAACGTAATCAATCAAAAACAAAAGATGACTCGAAGAAATGGCGTTGCTTTTAAGCCTCCCACAAAAGCAAATTAGACACAACGTCGTTTTTATGTCGGGGAAAACAGGCTCCACTCCAAAATGGTGCATTCTCGCAGTATCCAAATAAATAGTTTTTGCCTCATTATGACGGGTTAACTCTATATTTATCAAGGATCACTTACAGAATAGATACTCCGCGAATCAAAGGCATGGAGTTTGCGTTCGAATAGTTTCGCTTTATTTTTAAGAAAAAGACAAACAATCAGTGAAGACGACGGATCGGTGGGATTTTTTTTTTAACTCTATCAAAAAAAAAACAAACGAAAAAACGGAAAGAAAGCATGTCTGTTTGCGAATGCGAGATATTACGATCTGGGAAGTATGTGGACACTTCTCGCGGAATCTAACCGACCCGGGAAGCCTGGTGCAAAACGCCTTTTGAGGACAAACACAAACGCTCGAGTCAATTTTGCCCTTTATATATATATATATATATATATATATATATATATATATATATAGAGAGAGAGAGAGAGAGAGAGAGGGAGAGATAGATAGATAGTCAGATCATGCCATATGCTACTGGTACTATGTAACCCAGTACTACCTGCCTCATGGTCGGGTCATAGGCGACTAAACTGGTTCCCTCACCAAGCAAGTCTTGTGAGGAAGGCGGCTAGTCTCCTGAAGGATTAAAAACAAGACCTTTCCAATGGCGAATGAACCCTTTTTCGGGGGCAACGGCTAATTAGCACCGTGTGTGTTTGTGTGTATGTATGTGTGTGCTGGGGGGAGAGGGTTACCGTAAGCCGCGGTGAAGGCAACCTTTCTTGGAGAAGCAAATCTCTGATTTTAAAAAAACATAAAGCGGGAGACCAGTACCCGCATTAAGCTGGTCTGCGCTTTAACTTGTTGCTGGCTATCTTGCTCTTGCTTGTTGCTGGATCTCAAAATTTTGAACCGAGAGAGAGAGAGAGAGAGAGAGAGAGAGAGAGAGAGACTTAGCTGTCGTACAAAGCTAAGACTCTGCAACATCATCTGTGTATAGATACTCCCTCAGGCATTTGTCTGTAAAAATGGTCCTGTGGCGATGGAAGTCATTTTGGGGCTCAGGAATAAGTGTCTGAAGGAGTGGTAATCGTCTGACAAGACGTTTTAATCATCATATATATATACATATATATATATATATATATATATTTATATATATAGCGCTGATACAAAACTAAAACATGTATATGTGTGTGTGTGTGTGTGTCTGTCTGTACCTGTGCGTATTGTATCTTTCTCATTAGTTGATCAATCTCATTAGCTTTAATGAATTGACATTTAAGGAAAGACTGGAGATAAGTTCCACGAATAAGATTATTTGTCACCTTTCTAATCTAAAACGCAATAAGCAAAACGGAGATATTTACGTTGCTCTCGTAGAATCCGCACGTTTCACAATACAATTAATAGTTAAAAGATCATTTAAAGAGCCGGTAAAAAATGTCATAAACAAATATATAATATAATAAATGAATTCAGAGTAAACCTTTTACCCTGTATATAAAAAATGATGTATGGCAGCGAATCCTATGACCTCACCCAATATTTTCTTTTTTGATTTAACGACAGCCCATAATAAAATGTATCGAAATTTTCAAATCTCATCAAACATAACACAGTATGTCAAAAGATTAGATGAAAGCATTACACTTTCTCAGCATGGATGTTTTTTTTAATAATCAACTAGTTATGCTGGTATGCTCATGCGATAGGATTAACCATCCTGGATAAATCCTTGCAGAAGCACGAATGTCCTGTATTGCAGGATTATTGACTAACCAAGGAAATCCCGAAAGCAAGTGATTAGACCAGTATAAATCAGTGACTACTGATCTATGAGAATTGCCAAGTTACCTTGCGTGATATCACCGCGAGAACTGTCAAGTTACCTCGCGTGATATTACCATAAGAACCGCCAAGTTACCTTGTGTGTTATCACCGTGAGAACTGACAAGTTATTTCGCGTGATATTACCGCGAGAACTGGCAAGTTACCTTTCGTGATATCACCGTGAGAACTACCAAGTTACGTTGTATGTTATCACCGTGAGAACTGCCAAGTTACCATGTGTGCTACCATCGTGAGAACTGCTAGATTACCTTTGGTGATATCACCGTGAGAACTGGCAAGTTACCTTGTGTTATGTTACCGTGAGAACTGGCAAGTAACATTGCGTGATATGACCGTGAGAACTGCCAAGTTACCTTGAGGTATATTACCGTGAGAACTGCTAAGTTACAATGCGTTATATCACCGTGAGAAATGGCAAGTAAGCTTACGGGATATCATCGTGAGAACTGCCAAGTTACTTTGCGTAATATCCCCATCAGAACTGCCAAATTACCTTGTGTTATTTTACCGTGAGAACCGCCAAGTTACCTTGCGTGATATCAGCGTGAAAAATGTCAAGTTACCTTATGTGATATCATCGTGAGAACTGCTAAGTAACCTTGCGTTATATCAGTAAACGTCTTCACTTGTATAAGCACTTGTGGAGCACTGTGACGAAATCGGGGTAGGTGCCGCCCAGCACACAGTTTTGTGCAATTACAACGTACAAAATCAATGTCGAAATCCAGTTAGCGATATCCTGTTTTTTTTTTCTAGTTCAGCCCTTTTCTACCAGGCTTTACTAGTCTTTCTCTATTCTATCTTTAGGCTCATGGTAAGTGCTCGATTGGAAAATATTTTCCCTGAACAGTAGAATAGTGATATAAATGGGTATAAAGAAGAAAAACAGTAGTTTTTTTTTGTTTTGTTTTTTTGTTTTTTACTTTAATCTATCAGTAATAATATAAAAATACATATATTAAACAAGTCATGGATTATTTCCTTTAAGATCTTTAAGCATAGGAAATGACGCCACAAACAAACGCAATTGCCTTTACAGGCCTATTCTTCATTAATTATTGTTTTAGTTATTTGAATAATGCACAAGCGGAAACAGAGAAAGGCGCATACGGAAACGAGGGATTCGGAGGAAGAGAGATAAAGTAAAATAAGGACAAACACAGAATCAGAAAGGAAAATAGATAGAAATAGAGATAAACAATGATAAAAATAGAAAGTAAATATGTAGGTAGATGAACTAATATAAAAGGGATCCTCAAATGTTAAGCAAAGTCAAAAATAGTAGTGAAAAAGAAAAAAAGATGAACATTTTATATTCAGGAATACCAATAGTTTAAATGAAAGAATTAGGGAATGAGCGAAGTTAAATTCCCATAAAGAGAGTATTTTCTATAAGTGGCGAATTTAAATTCAAATGAATCATAGAAAATAGTGTCTATTATACAAGTAGCCTAGGTGTCTGGAGTGTCGGGATGTTTTGAGGTGTGTGTTGAGCAAAAAAAAATGGTAGAAGGCAGGGAGGCAGGCTCGTACCGCGAAGGAGGAAAATAACGCGAAAAAAAAGACGTTAAGTGTTTGCTATTGCGCCTATCGTCAAAACGTGAGTGACGTTGGTTTAAATTAAGGCTAGACAATCGAACAGAAGGGATGACTTTCGAAAATATCGTCGAAAAAAGCGACCCCGCCTTGTAGAAAACTGCCTAGTTGAGAGTGAAGGAATAAATGTTTTTGGCCAATTTTTCGATATTTGTCTCCGAAGAGTCGAACTTCAAAATAACATCGATCCCATGAAAATCTATCGTCTCTGTCGAAAGATTTTATGCGACATACGTACATACAAACATAATACATACATTTAAACAGACATTATATTATAGATTATGTGGTTTATTACAATGATTAACATTTGTCATTCATAATTTAAACAGCATTCAAGGAATCTTGACCCTACAATTTAAGCGCATGTAGCTTAAAATAAAGTTCCACTTTTCATAAGCTCTACGAGATATATTTGGCTGTATTTCGACAATAAACGTGAGAATTTATTTTCTATTATGTCTGGTTTATCAGTGCATACATGGAACTTTAGATTTCGTCAAGAAAATAATCTAATAGGAAGAAAAAAAACATTATTAAAATAATATCGATCTTTTAGAAGAAAAGAAACTGTTATAATAAAAGACCCTGTACCAGAAAACTGCTTTCCAGCTTGCTACAACACGGCCGTTTTCAAATTCGTTGTTTTAGTTTAAATTCAAATAAAACGAGAGTTTACCATGTATATTAATATTAAAATCAAACAAAAACATATACTGAATTTAGAACAATAAAAGCTAAATATTCATTGATTAAACTTACGATAGGTTGATCGCTTTTTCGATAGATGATACTGTTTCCTATCATGACGTTTTCCCTTTTTCTAAAGTTTAAAAATATGATCAGCGCTTGCAACATTCCGGCAGTATACGTACACTCCCAGATTATACCGGCGCAACATTCACGTTAAAAACGGATTAATCTTTGGAAAAGTACCTATAGATTAACCATGTGTTCTTATTGTTTTTTGTTTTATTAATATTAATACACTACCAGGCCGTCCAGAATTGCCCGGTCGTAAAATACGCTTAAATATGATATTTTGATTAACGCTTACGGCGTATTTATTATTATATCATATTCAGCTTAATATATAGTAATAATTAAAAAAATGGCTCGTGCGATACCACCGAAAATCGAAACCAAAACGTTTAGATTTTTTCTTTTGACGTTAATGGCTGAGCTATAATGACATGTTTGCTGCAAGGCTAAAAATTAAAACATAAACCGATAGCTATTACGTAACGCATGCGTATTCGTAATACCGCCGTTCCGCCTTTACCGGGCAAATTCCATTTTTTTTTTAATTCTCACACATTTGAATTGATTTTCTCCGGCTGAATCCCAAATATAAAGTTTCGCATGGGTTCGAATACACTGTATTAAGTTTTATGTCTGTAGACCAAAAGCAGACTGGAGTTTGTTTGGCAACATTTTTTAAACAAATATATATACGCATACCTAAATATATCTGGAAAGAGGTTTGTGTTTACTATACACTTTTATGCAAACATTACGCAAGTATAAATCATATCGAATATCTGCATCAATATAATTACACGTAATAATTAACTAGAGATGATCATTCCATAAGAAAACCGTAAGAAATAATAGGGAATTAATTAAAACGAATGTTTAAAAGAATATGCAAATGAGCTATATCTTTTGGTAGTGAATGCAATTCAACAGCCCATATATAATAAAGTTGCATTTTCTTTGTAAATAAATAGGAATAAATGAATATCAATACACAAAAAAAAAAAAAAAATATCGGAGCATTTTATACATTGTAAAACTAACCAGTTCGGGGTGAATGCAATTTACTTCTGATCTCTACATTTTCCTGGGCAACACAAATACACGTGACCTGCTCGAAAACAAATAAAATTGCTAT
>NC_136514.1:45488422-45503422 GCF_053919585.1 Euprymna scolopes
AACAAAGGAACAACAAACATAATTGCAAAAAACCCTTGTTCAAAATTATTGGCACGATTTATTTAATAATCAATTGTATAGCCTTTGGCCTTGGTTACCTTCCTCAGTCGCTTTTCATAGTTTACAACCAAGTTGTTGCACTCTTCAGTAGTAATTGTAGCCCACTCTTCCTGACAATAATCCTCCAATTGAATAAGATTCTTAGGCTTCCTTTGCATTACCCTCAATTTTAATGTTCTCCATAAATTTTCAATTGGATTAAGGTCTGGGCTTTGTGATGGCCACTCCAAAACATTAATATGATTGTCCTCAAGCCATTTCTTAGTCAGTTTAGCCGAATGCTTTGGGTCATTATCTTGCATGAACCACCAACGACGACCAAGTGAGAGCTCTTTAGCAGAGTCTTTCAGGTTTTCATCCAATATTTTAACATAATCTTCCTTTTTTATGCTACCTGTGACCTTAACAAGTCGCCCTGGTCCAGAGGCAGCAAAGGATCCCCAAAACATCAAACTGCCTCCACCGTGCTTCACTGTGGGTATGGTGTTCTTAGGCAGGAAAGCTTCGCCAGATTTTCTGTAAATATAAGACACTTTATTATGGCCAAATAACTCTATTTTCGTTTCGTCAGTCCATAGAACACGTTTCCAGAATGCAACATCTTTATCAATATGACGTTTTGCAAAGGCTAGCCTTGCTTTCAGGTGCATAGGCTTCAATAAGGGAGTCTTTCTCGGACGACATGCTTTTAAACCAGCTCTCTTCAAAACTCTACCAACTGTATGTCGATATACATTCACTCCAGAGGTGCTCTGTTCATCAACAATCTCCCCAACAGAGATCCTTGGGTTTTGTTTTACTTGTCGAACAATTTTCCGTTCATCTCTTGGGGAAAGAATCCTTTTTCTCCCTCTACCCTCTGAACTCATAACGTGGCCTTGCGATTTGAACTTGTTTATTATGGCTCTAACATTGGATTTGGGAAGGTTTAGCTTCTTTGAAATCTTATCATAGCCCTCCCCATTGGTATGGCATGCTACAACAAGCTTCCTGACGTCTTCGCTGTGTTCCTTAGTTTTAACCATGGCGATTGAAAATTATAATTTAGTCACTTATAATAGTTTAAATAAATCGCTATCTAAAAATTATCTGAAAAAAATTATTCACTGAATTAGCGTTAAACAAGCATAATATGGCTATAAAAAAGTTCGGAAAGCACGTAAACCGGAAATTGATTGATATTATACTGATACTAAAAGAAAAACAAAGCCGTGCCAATAATTTTGAACAAGGGTTTTTTGCAATTATGTTTGTTGTTCCTTTGTTATTTATTTTTTCTAAAATCCGATTGCTGCACCGGAAAGGCCAGTTAAAAATACATAATATACTTTGTTATTTTCTTTAATATAATCCCCTTTTTAGAATTTATTAGACAAAATTTAACTTTTATTTTACCGTGCCAATAAATATGATCATCACTGTATATATAACTAATTAATTTACTCACATAAAATGAATATACGAAAGTATAACTTTATGCGTAGACTTTAAGTATGTACTTCAAAAGTGCTCAATACGTAGGTAGAGCTAGTTAGTAAGTTATAAAATATATATGGACCTAGAGTGGATGAAACACTGAATATTTAGCGCTGCTTAATCGCCATATATATTTTATAACTTACTATATATGTATATGTATATATATATATGTATATATGTATATATATAAATATATATATATATAATATATATATATAAATATATATATATATATATATATATATATATATAGAGAGAGAGAGAGAGAGAGAGAGAGAGAGAGAGAGAGAGATGAGAAAAAAGTATGGATAATGATGTCACAAAGACTATATATTAGTATATATAGGATGATTCATTTATTAAATAAGAGTATACATACATTTACTTGGGGGATAAAGGAGGTTCCTTATACCAAGGTATTTCGAAGCCTAATGCTTCTCATCAGAAGAGTAGCGAAGATGCTATATAACATAATGGGGATGTGACGTCTAGCGAAAGATTAATCTGGAACGAAATAAATAAATAAATTACTATATTTTAGAGTGTATTGGGGAACTATATTGAACTCTAGGATACAGGGGAGTATATTATATAAAGTGGCATGTAAAAAGGTATATAGGGTGCCTATCATAGTCTTACACAATGTGGGGTGTTTATGTTTTTAAACTCAAGGGGAAAATATAGTATAGGTTGGGTTGTGGGTCTTTTTCATCCGTATGCAAGATATGTAGTATCTATGGAGGATTTATATGATGAGTGGGTTTAGGCCAAAAGGTATGTTATCAACAGAAGTAACCGAGATCAAAACAGCTCTTAGATAAGTTGCATGTTTTCAGGCGTTATATTATGATGATAACTTAAAGCGATTGGGGTATATGCTAAGTAGGATTTCAACAAATGTAACTGTTATCACAACATCACATATACAAGGACTATGGCTTATGGCGTAATGCTATGAGATTAATGAAAGTTATGTGGTGGATTACATTGGGCGTCGTGAACTAAGGTTTTAA
Source organism: Euprymna scolopes (assembly GCF_053919585.1). NCBI lineage: Eukaryota > Metazoa > Mollusca > Cephalopoda > Sepiida > Sepiolidae > Euprymna > Euprymna scolopes. The sequence goes on from NC_136514.1 coordinate 45,490,975, forward strand.
TTTAGTAAGATAGGGAAGACGCGATAGTGAATAAAGGGCTAAGTCACGAGCGGGTTGTAAGTAGGAAGTTGTAAAAAAATATAATAATTATTTTCAGAAGATAATAAATAGTAATAGTCCTACGGGTTACTAGGTGTAAAGGGGGGATATAGATTAAAAGTTATAAAGATTGGGGGGGGGGGGTAAAGTTTATAGAGGTGTATAAAGACATCATAAATAATTATGGCATGACAAATAGTGCGGTGGAGAAAAAAATAAATAAAATAAAATAAAATTTAGTTAATTAGAGACACTTGGAGAAATAGGATACATATATCCAAAAGTAAGACAAAAATGTATAAAGTATATATAGGGATAGCCAGCAAAATAGAAAGTTCGGTGAACGAAAGAAAATCTCGACAAAGACAAATGTCTAGGACAGGAAAAATGCATGCAGATGCCAATATTATAATCCGGTATTCCGTAGAGGCAAGGGCCAGTGACAAAAGTTTTTTTTTTTATGAATAGTGCTATAACAACAGAATATTATTTTCATTGTTTTGACTCTCGAGTATATATTTGACACAGTAAGATACAGTTAACCAACCGTGAACCACACCACTCTATATACAAGATATCAACGGATGCACACTCGAGAGTCCAAAGAATATGCTGTTGTCCTCGCTCTTTTCATGTTGATTGTAGTGAAAAAGATGTGCAGAGTTAAATCGAGTTCGGCTTTGAATGAACAAGCAGCCAGACTCATTTTTCTGATTAAAATGTTTTTTTTCCATGTATAAGGCGGGGGGGATATTCAACATAGGATTAAAAAATAAAATTAATAAAATAATAAAAAGTTTTAGATTATAAACCAAAATATAATTGAATCGAAAGATATTATGCAATAAAACTTATTGAAATAAAATAAAGATTAATAAACTTGTATTATTAAAAGTAATCAAATATAATTCAAATTCAAAATAAAAAAAAAACGCGCGGAGTAGTAAGTGAATCTTCAGTTTTAATTCCGCAGCCTTGTAATTCTCGCTTCCCTAATTTTGTTATTTAGTCCTCGCATTCCGATCGGGTTTTTTTACATAGGAAAACTTGCTATATTCTGAGTCAGAACCGTTCAGTATAACCCAGTTGGTAAATGTTGATCTTGAATTATTATGTTTTTTTTTAGTTGCTTATGTGAACTGGCTTTATCTCGTGTCTGGAGCGATTTCAATAATAATAATAATAATAATAATAATAATAATAATAATAATAATAATAATAATAATAAAAATAATAATAATAATAATAATGATTATTATTATTATTATTATTATTATTAAAAAATAATAATAATAACACAAAAATATAAAAAAATATTATCTATATCTGAATTTAATCAACTATAAAATCTCTATCATTATATATAGAGATATGCAAAATAAAGTAAAACATTCTGAGTGTGATTTAATTAAAAGCATATATATATTAACTTATATATATATATATATATATATATATATATATATATATATATGAGAAGAAATGAGAGAAACTATGTGATAGGTAACAGCAGATGTAGTTAAATGGTCTGCCCGTTTTTATTTATTTTTAATGACACTTTTCGCCCGGATGTGACGGCCTCTTCTTCACATTCATTCCCTTGCCAGGTCCCATTGTGAGACAAACACGCACACATCGAGGTATCCTTACGAATCGCTTTTCCATTAATCTCAGAATTGATTGTAGTCGTCGATTGCAAGCGAAAACGACCAGAAGCCGCATAAGGGTAAACGTATACAACCCTACCTCGGCCCGATATCTTTAGTAGACAAACCACAAAAGCGTGGCAACAAAGCGCAGTTTCTATGACTTCTTCTCGAAATAAGGAAACCATTTAATAATAATGTGCAAGGTTTGTATAGGCTCGATTTCGTCAAATATTACACAAGATTAAGCTACCTACAGCGAAAAGATTCGATGCAACAATCATTAGTGAATATACCCTACACGACTCTCGCCCGTAGAAGAGTATGCTTTAGGCGATAGTATCAATAAAAACGCATATATATATAACATCACTCACAAAGAAAAGAAGGTAAAAACAGGGACGGTGGTTTAATAATAACAGTATAATTCTACCTTACCACCGCCAAACAAAAATGAGAAGCTATATATATATATATATATATATATATATATGAACAAATATTTAATAAAGCATGTTAAAAAAAATTTTGAAAAAGAGTTCAAAATATATTTAATTTTAAAAAGGAAGCACAAGATAAGTGGATAGTCCTTAATCCGCGGAGTTTCGAAGAAATACTCTCCCTCTCATCAGAGGGCAGGGATTAGCAAAATGCGAGATCGGATTTTGCATGTAAAAGTATTTAATGAAACCACAAGTAAGTCACAAATCTTACTTGGTTAAAAATAAGGGGTGAGGTAAGGGGGAATAGGAGGTAAAAGAAAAAATGATAAAAAGATTTCACATTAATGGATAGTCCGGTGAAGGGTAAAAAATCCAAGAATGGTAAAATCCAAACACGGTCGAATTAAAAACTTTCAATCCAACAGGTAAGTTCCGAAGGTATCGCGTAACTGGAAGATGGATATATATATATATATATATATATATATATATATATATATATATATATATATATATATATACACACACACACACATATATATATATATATATATATATATATATATATATATATATATATATATATATATATATTACCTTAGCTTGATGAGAAAATTTCTTGCAGTTTTTTTACATTTAAATTCAGATGAACATATCTCGGTTAAAACAAGTTTATAGATTGAATAACGACAATGAGAATCAACACACTTTTGCCAATGTAAAACAAGTGTATTGTAACGTAAAAATCTTGCATTCTGGGGGCGATGAAGTCGCTAAAAACACTTTGGATATTGGCTAAATTGTTGAAGCATATCTCCTGCAGAAATTACCAGAGACGCATGAAAAAGTTGTAGTCTGTATATGAGAAGGTTAGAGAGTACGAAAAAAGGGGCAGAGTTTCGTAGCCCAAATCGCTCAATATTTGCAGGGCCGGTTTATCAACATGCAATTGGGCATAGTCGTGCAGGAGAATGTGGCCTTTTCTGTTGACTAATGCTAGGTATTGTCGAAGTTTCTTATGCATTTCATCCATTTGTTGAAAGTACTTTAATGCCATAAGGGTTTCGCGTGCATTCTCAAAACCAGTATCAAACCACCAAACAGTGCGCATAACCTATTGGTGGCACTCTGGCTTCGAAAAGTGTCATAGATCTTCGTTGAAGTCAAATTATTCAGCTGGGTGTCGCCGATTCTTGTGAAACCCCACTTTTCATCGCAAGTCACACGGGTCGTTCCTGTTGCGTAAAATAAGGAAAGATGACATTAAAAAAAGCGGCTGTCTTTCAGTGTGTATCGTACCAATTCATAAAGGTTTTTTTAGTATTTCCAAAGTGTGAGAAATCGTCATATACATGAGTCTAATTCAGAAGCAAGTTCTCGAACAGTTGTGCGTGGATTAGCTTCGCCTAACGCTCTAAATTAATCGCTATAAAGATCTGGTGGCCGACCAATACGTTCATAATTTCAACACTCTAGGCACCGTTGTGAAATTTCTTAAACCACCATAGTGCTGTCAGTCCACTAGTGATTCTTCAGCCGAACGCTTCGTTTATATCGCGAGCTGTTTCAGCAGTTTTTCGGCCTAGCTCAAATTGAAACGATAAAATTGTGCGAAAATTTGTTCATGATGTATACAACGTTCTGAACAGAAAATACAATTGTTTTAAAATGATTGTAATTTCAGCGATTAGATTAAGCGAAAAACGATTTTAAATATGATGTATACAGTCAAGGTATTTAAACGAAAACTTATTTGCAAATATACAATTTTAATTCTAAACATATAAAATAAGAACATCATATGGTGTATGCTCTTATATGTTACAATTGTTTTGTTACCTTTGGGACAAATTTAAACATCATGTTATTCCAAATGATTCCAAATATAGCTACTCTTCAGACACCGAATTGCCTTTGTTATATATGTATATAAGCGAGATAAGACACAGATTAAAATCCGATGAAAAATCCTGATAGCTATCACTATAGGCAATACTTTCAGGGTGATCCTAGCCAGAAAGGAAACGCTCAATATTTAAGAATAGAGCAATATAAAAATTTAGTTAAAATTAAATTCTGAAAATCAAAGTATAGACACATATATTCGAGTTAAGAATCTATTGTTTGACAACTACCTTCGTTCATTCTCATTATATTTTATTTTTTTACTTATTTATTTTTTTCGATACTTCTCGAATTGAGTACGTATACCACTTCAGTATTTCTTGGCTTTAGCTGATATTTATACAATTTTCCATATTCGCTTATTAAATGTAAAATTCTATTACAGTCACAGCATATTCTCTTAATTATTATTGTTTATATATATGTTAGTTTAATCATGTCTTAGGCGTGTGGTAAGATTTACTTCTATGTAAACAGCTTGGTATGACATCAAATTTGTGTTTAAATATTCCTTTTTATAATTCAATATATGGTATGACTCAAGCAAGCATAGTTTGCATTTATTTGTATTTACTAGATGTATATGTTCTAGTTTTATCTACTAGTGACCATTGTAATTCAAATTATATTTTATTCCTACGTAGTTCTCTCACTCTATCTTGTAATGCAGTCGAATATTACTGAATTTTAATATATATAAATGAATATAGAGAGATACATTTTTGATAAAAGATATTAATAAGATAAAACTGTCCAATATATATTAATAAACACAAAAATTTCTCAAAAGAGGGAATAGAATTTTCACCAACACATAAAGAATAAAACATGATGAATATGATCCTAGCATTGAAGTGAACGAATTAATAAAAATCATAAAAAATATCATAAAATCAGTGAACGAATTTATAAAAATCATGTGCAGGATCTACCACTACAAAATGAGGAAGAAAAGAATAATGTCACCATACAGGATAAGGATACAAATGTATTTTTAGACGAAAACAAGAAAAAAATATTGCAACATGTACATTATTTAATTTTTAATACGTTTCTTGTGTGGTTATTTTGCATATAAATTTCGAACAAAATATGCTGCTTTGAATTTTACCGTTATTACGGGAATTTATGCCATCTAATCTTTATTATTTATCACCTGAAATATATTTTTTATTATATTATAGAATTTATTTTTCTAGAAATTATATATATATATATATATATATACACACACACACACAAACATATATATATATATATATATATATATATATATATATATATATATATATATATATTGTTACGATACGCCAAAGAGATTTTCGTTTGGGGAAATATTGCCCCGTGCATAATACTATGATTCTAAAAGACTAATATTCTGGTAATGTATAAATTAAAAATGGTATACATGTCGTTCATGTGCATTACCATCTATATATTTTCTGAATTCTGATCAGCATCTTTATGAAATAACCGGGTTAACCATATATATTGCAAAATAGATGGACGAAACAACTGTCGGTTGTAAATATAAAATAATTTTCCTATGGGATAATGTTTTATCTTCATTTAAAAAAAACATAATGAAATTGCTCGAGAGTTAGGCGACTGAAAAAGAATTCGTAAATAAAAAAAATATATACCTTTGTTTCTTGTTTTCTTTTTGTTCTTGCTCAGATGATCGTTCCGTTCAAATAAATTATGTTAATAACAAGGCTATAAAACGTAACCAAATTGTCCAATGAATATAGGAAAGGGCTCAGAGAAGGGGGGATATACATGCAATATCCAGAGAGAAAAGATAGTTAGTCCAAAGGAAATAATAATCATTCAATATCGAAAAGTTTTTAAAATTAAGTAAACGACAAAATATTTTAGAAACAAAATCCTCATTTATTGCTCATGTCCTTTGACAATTAATTAAGCGAGATTAACCTTGTTTATATTCCCGTAAACATTTTCGCAGCCTCCTCCGCGATGTATACTTCTCCATGAATCATAAGAAGATCGTTTTCTTTTATCTCATGTAAGATAACGCTTTCCTTACAACGTGGCAACAGGTTTTTGTTATCCTTATGCCATACAATATCAGTTCTTTTCACCATCGTGCAGAGCGGTTAAGTCTGAATTTAATTCACCCTTCGCTGTCCATTCCACTCCTACTATGGATTGGTTTAGGCGCATAATACATGTACAGTTTATACTGTGTATTCGATCACAGTTATATCGGGGGGGGGCTAGCCTCTTTGCCTCTTTAGAGTAGGCCGTCTATATTGAATAATTGGTCAGGTTTAGGGTTTAACGCTTTGAAAATGTTTCTTCCTCGATCGCTTGCAAACTTTTTTTTTTGTCTACAGAATAATAGAATTACACTCATTTTGGATTTTTAATTTGGATCGCTATTTTTTTTAATTTGGATCGCTATTTTTTTTAATTTGGATCGCTATTTTTTTTAATTTGGATCGCTATATCAATAGTGCCGGTTGCAATCACTTCTCATAAGAACATTGAATTTTCTGACTAATTTGCCTTTTTGCAACAACACAATCACTGAATATCCTTTTATTTGAATTTTGAATTTTGAATTTCTTTTCTGCATTTCATAAACTCTTTACAGTAACTTTTATGCATATGAGATTAGTTTTCATATAAGGCAGTTTCAATTTATGTTAATACCAGAAAATTCACCGCTTCGGTAATGTAATTATTTGCTAAAATGTTTCCTGTAATGAAAAGAATGCATTCTTGAAACTCTTTGGATTATGGAATTCTCGATATTTCTTTTGGGTATCCTGTCGAACAATAAATTATATATATATATATATATATATATATATATATATATATATATATATATATATATATATCACAGTAATTTAATGGAAATATATATATATATATATATATATATATATATATATATATATCACAGTTATTTAATGGAAATCGCTACATCGCTACGATTTAATTGGAAAATTGAAAACACAGGAAATATCTAGTCAGAGTCAAGACAGAAACCTTTTGTTAAGAATTATAAGGCCCTTCTGAAAAGACTTAAACAAACATAATTCTAAAACTAGCATAAAACCAAATTCAATTTTAAAACTAGCATCAAATGTCCAATAATCTTGGATCATATTTTTGTCACTACCTGATAGGTTTTCGTGTTAAAACAGTCCTTGAATTAGTTCCTTTTTCTATCTCGTTACCTTCGAGAAGAATGCGAGTGTAAGGAGAGAGAGGTGGAGAGTTAGGGTCATGTCGAGAAGAAAGGGTTGTGGAGTTAATCCTGGCTAGACTGTTTCCGATTCAGGATTTTATAGCTATGCGCGTTCTCACGAGACTGCTTCTTCGGTGAAAGAAATAAAAGTAAATAAATAAATAAATAAAAACTGGGGGTTCTACTGCTATCCTGCGTTATAGCTAAGTCATGCTCCCGCGCCAGAATATATATATATATATATATATATATATATATATATATGTGTGTGTGTGTGTGTGTGTGTGTGTGTGTGTGTGTGTGTGTGTGAAAATATACTTATTTCCTTCTAATATATACCAATCCTTATTAAAGAAGCTCAATGTAATTACATAGAAATATGTTAGTTGAATGACAAAGTCTATATTCCAAACTTCATGTCCATCTTATAATGTATACCTTTAATTCAGTTGACCTTTACAATTCTTGACAGAATCGGTTTAGCACAAAATTTCTCTCTTATTAATCATATCACTTAGTGAATCCGTTTTGCCCTTCACTAATCAAAAAAATAGCAGCAATCAATTCATCAAAGAGAAATAAAGTGCGTTTCCACATGATTAAAATCCGAAAATTGGAAGAGTAGCTGTAATTACCTTACAATATGTTTCGATTATGCCATTTCGGCGTATAATAGTTAAGTGATTGATTTTGTGCTACGAACAGATACTGTCAAAAATTCTTAATCTCAACTGAATTACAGGAATAAATTATAAGGTAGTCAACATGAATTTTGGAATATAGACTTTTGTTATCTGCTAGTATATATATATATATATATATATATATATATATATATATATATATATATATATATATATATATTAGCAGGTGTACCCGTCGTTTACTGAATTCAAAACCAGCCTACAGAAAATGGGCTGTGATTGATGAAAGTATGATACGTTATAAAAAAAGAGGGGCTTGTAAAGAGAGTGGTTTTGATACTAAAATTTTTTTACCCTAAGCAAAATATGATGAAACTAAAGATAATTTTCGCGAATATATATATTTTATATGAACTTTGTTTCCATTCGTAGCCAAGAGTGACCAACAAAATGAGGTTTCCTTACAAAGAGAAAATGTTATATATATAATAATATAAATATACAAGAAATAAATGTTACCATAGTCAATAAAGGTTACTTTTATGGTAGAAAAGTTCATTGGTTTGTATGTTTAAGTAGTTTTTTTTCATTCACGATCCGATTTAAAAAAAACTAAAAATGGGAGCGACTTTGAAATGGAGAGCCCCGTTTTCAATTTGAAAGAGGGGCACCTGAGCATTCTGTGTTAACAATTTAAGAGAGTTCCGTCAACATAAGGAATATTTAACAACATATTTTAATGTTTTCCGTTATTTTGTACTTGCGGAATATTCGATTATGGCATGTGTAGTTTATATAAAAATTTCGTTTAAATTTCGGTTCGCTGAAATTATTTCAAGTAAAGAGCATTAAAAACTATTTCAAAACAATAAAAAAACATGACCTGAACTTTTATTGGCTATGGTAACATTTGTTTCTTGTATATTTATTTTTTCGGGTAGTCGTTTGTTGGCTTTTCTGCTAAACACTCTTACTAAATAATATCGACGAAATATCGAAAAACAAAGAAACAAAAACAGTTTTGAAAAATACCGAAGCTTTACTGACTTTAGTAGAATAATTCAAAACAGAAAAATGGGATATTAAAAAATAAACATGTAATTAATTTAGTTTTTTAAAGCAAAGAATCGATATAAATATGAATAAGAAGAAATAGCGCCCTTTTCAAGCAGAACAGCTTCGTTTCAGTTTTACAGTATTGAACGGTGTAGTATTGTGCCGTCAGATTAAGGGTTGTACTATTGTAATGTAAAGAACACGCAGAAAGGGTTGTAATCAACTGAATTCCTTCTAGTACACTGACAAAAATGATTAAACAGATATATAAATAGAAATAAAAAGGTTATGCAAATGTTTTTAAAAAGACACGTAATCACGTGAGCAGGATTTTTTCCTCCTTTTGACACAATAACAAGTAACGTTCTTATTTTTTATTATTCATCTATTTTCGAAAGAGTACCACGTGCAAGTGGAGAAGGAAAAAAAGAGTTATGCAAAACTCATGTCGAGAATTGTCTAAAGATCAGACTTTGGGGGGGGCTTTCACTTTAATGAGAACGAAGATTTTTTAGGTGAATTTATTCGACACAATATGATTCAACTAAAAAAAATAAATAATAGCTAACATGAATTAAGATTAAAGTTAAGGTGTTATTGTGGACCCTCACCCTATTTAAATAACCTTCTTAAACTTTGTGGCATATTTACATTCTATGGAGGCCAGGCGCGAACGAACACCCCATAATTTTATTATACAATATTTCTATAAACCGAAACATAATTATCAAAGTATACTTAGTCAAATGGATATGAAAAGTCTTTGTTAAAGTGTGTGCCATATTTCAATGGAGTATAGGCGCGCACGCAGTCCCCACAATTTTATAACACCATCCCTATTTAAGTTGAAACATACTTATCAAAGTATTCTTATGTACATCTATATCAAAAACCCTTGTAAACGGTTTGTTTTTTCATTTTTCATTTCCATAATTTGGGGGCCTGGCGCGAACGCAGCCCCCACAATTTTAATGAACCACCGTTCTGCAAGATCAAACATACCCATTTCTGATCCTCGATACATTTTCTATCATTATATGGAATCAGTTTTTTAAATTGTCAACCATATAGGAGCCCATTCGTGACCAGAAACACACACACACACAGACGTTCAGCTTTATATATATATATATATATATATATATATACATATATATATATACAAACATCACCTACGCCTACAAAGTCAAATTATCTTTTCTGGCGACAACCTGTAATTACTATTTAAATTGAAGTAAATTAATATACTTATGAAATCATGTGCTGCACCGGTATCCAAAACTTGACAAAACTATAAGAAAATAAAAATAAGTTGCACATGCAGAGATCTGATGCTATATTTTACAGTAGATGTATCCTCATATTATATTATTTTTATTTGTAACAAGTATCGGCTAAGATTACAATCGCACAGCATGTACACTGTATGTTTTTTTAATTTGGCGACCATATTCACATTTCTAACAGCGAAATTCTCCGTGATGCAAAGCTTCAAAAAGTCAACCTTTGGTGCATGGGCTCGTTGGTTTTCGTTGATTGTTTATAAAGGCGTGAGGAGAGAAACATTGTTAAGCAACCACGTTTAAGGCGTCTTGCTTATAGTGCAGGGACCATTTTCGACGTCTCCCCAGCACCTCCTGATATTTCGTTTCTATTTGAAGTGTCGTATTTTTAGGCTACATCAGGAAGAACACTCGATATTGTCCAGAGTTAAATAAGGATAAACGAATGGTCCACAGTTCTAAAATTAAATCTCCTATTAATAAAGCTATTAATTCTGTTATACACTATTGAAAATATGCAATATAGTATTTTATTAATTTATTATTCATAATTTATATATATATATATATATATATATATATATATATATATATATATATATAAATTTTGTTGAAAATTCAAAGACTCGCGTTTTCTTTTTTATAACCGGCGTTTATTTCCTGGATTTTTCCATTACAACTGTTTCATTAGTGGGAAGGCAATTTTACGATTTATGTGTCCATAAAAATACCCCGTCTCCACCAACTTCTTCAAATGTTTTTCCATTAGATTTTTACAACAATATATATATATATATTTTTACTTAGATAGTATCAATATTTTTAAAAATATAACATATGTCTATATATTTACATATCAAACTAATTACAAAATATATGCATTAAATTTCAGGTTATACCAATTGTTCATTTTATTTAAATTTTTAATTCATTAGTAACATTTTTGCTTGCAATTTTAATTAAATTTATTATTACATAAGTTATAATTATTTTATTGTTATTTAATTTCATTTTGCAGAATTACTTAATTTTAACATGAATTTTACTCTGTTATCTTAATGTTTTTAAAACAGTAAAAGGTAAAGAATTCACTTTTAATTTGAAGGAGTTATTTCAATTCAGCTTACCTTGTTATATGAAATGCTTTCATTACATTGATAAATAATATATTAATCTAGTTTATTGTAATTTTATTATATACTAGCGAGGGGTACCCGGCGTTGCCCGGGTGTTTGTAGGTGTGTGTTGAAACTCCGGGAGTGGGAGTGGGGGTTGAAAAATTTTTGTAGGTAAGTATGGGGATCGAACCCGAACCGTTAAGGCAAAGTTGTAAATAACCATTGCCTCACCGCGAGATGCTAAGGGAAACACGTTTGAATTTATTTAATTACTTTGATTTGGCAGGTGCCCGTTTTAATGAGTTAATGAGGTCAAGTTTGAGTGCGGGATAGTATTTCATTTACTGCGGGAACCCTTCCCAAGATGTTATAGGAAAAAGACTTACCCACATGCGGCGAGCGACAAATGTTGAATATTTATCTTCCCAAAGTCGAGCAAATTAGATAGACAGGCGAGCTTCGTTGTTAACTCTGAGATATTGCAAATTCTAAATTAAAAATAAATTAAAATTCTAAACTAAAAATAAAGTATTTGCTATCCTTTAAGCTGTTCTTTTATATTAATCTTATTGAATTGTGATTATTATCGATATAATCTACTTTAATCTATCATATATTCTATTATTAATTTATATATTATATGTAATTAAATTTTATTTTACTTTATGTCTATTAATAAAACTATTTTTATTTTAATTTGAGCTATCATATATTTAAACGTTAGTTACTAAATTACTACAATTGTATTTTAATGTGATTTATTTATTTTAATTTTAGAATAAACGTATTTCTTCTGTAATTGTTAGATATTTTTAATCAATATTAATTGCTTATTTATTATTTTTATTTATTTTATTCATCTGTTTATTGTTGTTTAATGATTTTGAAACTTTTATTCTAAAATAAAATATTTCTCCACTATAATGGTTATAGAGTCATTGGCTGATATAATAATTAAATGAATAGTTTTGCGCCACGACAGTTGCTGTCTAAAATTGTAAATGGCTACGTAATTAAAACAATAAATTGTAAAATGATCAACGACATGAAATGAGGAATAGAGAATTTTGTCATTATATATATATATATATATA
>NC_136514.1:45508422-45590922 GCF_053919585.1 Euprymna scolopes
CCTGTGTTTGTCCGTAACCTTAACCCCTAAGGTACTAATTAACACCGGTAGCGGCATAAACATAGACATTGGTTTCAACACTGATTGAATAGACACCGGCGGAGCTTCACGAATATGGTCACTGAGGAGTCTACAAAAAATTGGTAACAAGAATTTTTTTTTATATGCAGCTAATAACAGCAGAAATATAAGGAAACAAATAGGGAAACGAATTCTTTATTTGCAGAAAAAACGCATTGTTATTATCATGGAATACATAAACAAGAAGGAATGAATCCAAAATGTTATACAAGTAAATGAAAATACGTTTGTTAAATAGAAAAAAAAGAGAAATGAAGAAAGAAATGAAGGAAAATAATAAATATAAAAAAGACATAGTAAAAGTAAAGAAATAAAGAATAAAGAGAGGAATTAATATAAAAAATAGAGATAGTAAGAATATAAAAAGGAAAAAAGAAAGGAAAAGAATATATATATATATATATATATATATATATATATATATATATATGATTTTCAGAATGTGAGAGAATGTATATAATAAATTCCACAGCCAAACAACGTCGCAGCCCACAAGAGCCATGACAGTCAAAGAACCGTAAGTCCAAGACTCGAGTTTCGCCCTCATTTGGGCTCGTCAGTTAGACACATCCGAACTCTGGCTCGGGTTTCGAATCCTGAGTTCGGATGTGTCTAACTGACGAGCCCAAATGAGGGCGAAACTCGAGTCTTGGACTTCCGGTTCTTTGACTGTCATGGCTCTTGTGGGCTGCGACGTTGTTTGGCTTTGGAATTTATTATATATATATATATATATATATAAGTGAAACTGTATGTGTGTGTATTTGTCTGTGCACATTTCCCTATCAAATAACTCATATCAATGTCAATTTTCGGTCTAGAAACTCGAGATTTGACATAAGAGGGGTAGTGAGATAAGTAAAATCTTTTTAATCGGCTTTTGGCTTATAATTTGGTTGTCAATGGGTATAGTTCTACGATTTGACCTTTAGAAACTCTACAAAACTCCTCCGCCAATTCTGGGTCTAAACACTTGAAATTTAATGTAGGTTACTTGGACATGGTTAAAACTGTTTAATTTGATTTAAGCCACAAAAAATAAATGTTAAGGTGTCAAAATAAGGGTCAAAATTTACAAAAAAAAGATTAACCTTTGCTGTCTTTACCAAATTAATAAGCCAATGTCAGGTGTAAACATTTGAAATTTTAGATAAAGGATATTCAGAGAGTTTGGCCGAAAAATTGCGCTGCCAAACAGTCAAAGTTCAAAAGATTTTAGCTTTACCGTGTCTAGCAAACTACTCAGCCAATTTTAGGTCTAAACATTTGAAATTTATACATTACGTATATTCAGATTTGCGGCAAGCAATTTAATCAGTTTTGGGGTGAAAATTTTTCTGCCAAAAGGTCAAAGTTAAAAGAATTGACCTTTGCAGATTCTATCAAATTCCTCCGCCAATGTAGAGTCTAAAGATTTGAAATTTTAGATGTAGGTAACTTGGACATTGGCCAAATTATTCTATTTATAATAATTTCACATGCCAATCAATCGTCGAGACAGATATCTAAATATAAAAACAGCTTTGAACATTCTCTGCAAACTGAGAAAAGATAAAACTGCACAATATGCTATAAACTTATACATATACAACTATACTATATTATGTATGTCATATCATTTATCAAAGTACGAATAAACTAGAAAGGGTGTATTTGATTGCTATGAAAATGTTATTACTGTTATTTATAATGGAAATGTAAAAAACAATTATGAAAAAAATACATACATATGTTTCAGATATAAACAAGTAAATAGCGTATTAGATTGGGAGGGATGCAATGTGGCCGTTACACGTATAAACCTCTCGGCCCCACACACTGTCTACTACCACTGCAAAAAAAAAAAAAAAAACAGAAAAATTTCACGCCATTATATCTGACGAAAATAGCAAATTCTCTATTTGATATGAGAAGACTAGACTTACCAGAGATAACGATTATATAAATACATAAAGATGCTTTCGTGAGGCATGGATTTGAAAGACAGGAGGAAATGCAGCAGGTCGTTTATTGAGATTTGAGATGGAGATTTTAACAGTATTATGGACAATAGCGATTTAATGAGGCATGAATCTCACATAACCTTAAAAGACAAACAGCACCTTGACTACTGAGTGCTGTTCTAAAGACAGAGTAAGAGTGAAAGAGAGAAAGAGAGAGAGAGAGGGAGGGAAAAAGAGAGGCAGAGAGAAGGGAGAGGGGACACCGAATGGAATAAAGGTGGAAATCTCTCAAATAAACGCCATTATTCAGCGGCAATGTTAAGAGAATATTTCCCTATGCTATAAACTAATACATATATACAACTATGCTTTATTATGTATGTCATATCATAAATATATGTCATATCATTTATCAAAACACGAATAAACTAGAGAAAGGTGTACTCGATTTGTATGAAAATATTATTATTGTTATTTATAATTGAAATGTAAAAATCTATTATCAAAGAAACACACATATATGTTTGAGATATAAACAAGTAAACAGCGTATAAGATTGGTAAGAATGTAACGTGACCGTTACTTTTAAATATGTCGTTAAACTCCAAACCTCTGGACCCACACGCGGTCTGGTACCACTGCAAAGGAACAAACAAATAAAATAAGAAAAAAATAATGTTTTAACTCGGCATTGTTTTAGGTGCAAATGAAATGCATTTATTTTTGGTTAATCAAAACAACGCATTGCATTGTTTCCAAAATATTTTCGCACGCACGTGAAAGTTTTTGTTAAATCTTTGTCGCTGATAGCTTACGCTATCGCTAGCTAGCGCTTCCTCGGCCTCAACTTTCACATGTCCATTTTCCCCGGTCCGAAACTTGCTTCTCCGCTCGACCACCTTGTGTATTTTTCTCTCCTTTCTTTGTGATGCAAACTGTAGCCCACTTGGTAATTTCCATGCGTTATTTAGCGATTGCTAATAATGTTTTCTCACACGCGCTTATACGAACTCCGTTACATATGCGACCTTCTTGTAAGAGGATGTAAAATGTCTATGGAATAAAAATGTATAAAAGTAAAATAATTACAAACACCAAATACTACTGGGTGTTAATCAGTATATAAATAATAAGTAATATGTGCGATCGGCCTTACAAAAGAGAATGCCAAAGTAATTCTATGCTGGAATATCGTAAATGAAAAGTCTTATCTGAACCTACCCGTATTACATTAATATAGTCAAGCACAATAGATACACAAGAAAAAGTATATGAAGGTTGCTTATAACCAACAAAGATAAGTCTTTTTAAATACTATGCTCCACATTGACTGTAGCTACCCCACTAAATGGTATATACTACCTGGCTATACGAGACAGTTTCTCTACATGGCCGGACATATAGGGTGACCTCCCCAAAAAACAAAAGCTAAATAGAGGCCATCTAGAATATATACTGTAGAACGGAGAAAGGCCAAATACCCTAATGTTTTGATGTGATGTTTTGAATATAATAAACTAGTTATGACCAAGGTTTCATTTCATTCGGACAAAACACTAAGAAACGGGGCCTAATTAGAGTGTGAGCCCGTTTATATATATATATATATATATATATATATATATATATATATATATATATATACAAACATATATATATATATATTTATATATTTAAAGGAGATTATAGCAATAGTCTAAAGAGCTGAGTGTATTTCAATGTAACAGTGAAATTACTAGTTTAATAAAAATACAGGAAATAGAAAGTGCTCGTTGTAATTTAGATATATAATAGGCTCGATAGGTAAATATCTTAGAGCTAATTCAATATTAAGTAAAGTGATTGATAATTTAAAATTTAAAAATCAAATTATAAGTAAATTAAAAATCCGTTTCATAAGAAGGAACAACAACAAAATCAATTATCTGTACGATCGCTTTTTACTGTGGTAGATATCAAGTTACGTACAATAATTATTACATATAGTTTTTTAATAAGCAAGGTCTCCTCGTCAGCAAATTTTGAAGGGTTTTTATTAAATTTAAAGACACCATAAATAAACCTAGCATTTAAAGTAAGGCAGATGTATCTTTTAATTTTTCGCCTTTTGAAATCAGGAACTATGGTTAAAATACTCATTTAGATGTTTGCTATAGCTTTTTATCTTATTGAAATGAAATGAGAAGTGACCTCTGCCAAGCCATTACGTTTGTACTTTGTGTTTATATGTTATATTAATTACTAGCAGTTCAGCCCGGCTTTGCTCAACCCCTATGTACTCTTGATAATTTTATGTGCATATATATATATGTATATATATATATGTATATATATATGTATATATATATATATATATATATATATATATATATATATATATAAGTGTAAGCCATTTTAAGTTTCAGATGGTTCGCCGTTACACACAAGTCCTGGTAGGTGACTTGTTTGTAGTAGACAGTTCCACAGAACAAAATATTCTTACCGTGTCGAAGCCCGGGAAAAGAACATGTGAAATTGCTCCAGAAAAGGTTTAATATTTATGAAGCAATTCTGGTTTCTTATTGGTGGGTAGCAGACCGTGAATTAATTCGATTCGTCATTTCTTAGCAGCATCGTTAATAAATAGAATCGTCCGACTGTGTGGGATCATACCCCATTAAAAGGTCCAAAATATTGCAACAATATATATATATGTGTGTGTCTGTGTGGGGGGGGGGTGTATATATATATATATAAGAGGTGGGTGTAGTTTGCTTGAAGCATTGTATAGTATGTAGTTAAATAGAATTGTAGAAGGCGGTACAATGCAGAAGTAACGGGAAGACACAAGCTGAAGCAGGTGAGAAATTTATTAATACAACTCATAAATACATGTGTACATATTCATATTTCTCATACACAGTATATTTATATTTGCACAGTGGTCACCTGGGAAAGTCAAGTAAATATCTGACGAAGAGATCTTTCTCGAAATATTATATTACACGGACATACCACCAGACCGACTTTCCCAGGTGACCACTGTGCAAATATAAATATACTGCGTATATGAAATATGAATATGTACATATGTATTTATAAGTTGTATTAATAAATTTCTCACCTGCTTCAGTTTGTGTCTTCCCGTTACTACTGCATTGTACCGCCTTCTACAATTCTATTTAAATATATATATATATATATATATATATATATATATATATATATATATATATATATTAAATATTTTGACTGATGTCCAGGTAACCTATATTTAAAATTTCAAGTGTTTAGACCAAAAATTGGCGAAGGTGTTTGATAGAGTCTTCAAAGGTCAACTCTTTCAACTTTGATTTCTTTGCAGTCGAATTTTCGCGCAAAAACTTATCAAAAAGCAAGCTGCATGTCTGAATACCTTTTTTTCTTATAATTTCAGATGTTTAGACCTAAATTTGGCTTAATAATCTGCTAGAGACAGCAAAGGTCAAATCATTTGAACTGTTCCTCGTTGGCAGCACAATTTGGGGCCATAAAACCGATTGAAAAGCTTGCCTTATGTCTAAATACAGTTAATGTAAAACTCAAAATGTTTACACCAAAAATTGGCTGAGTAATTTGGTAGAGACTGCAGAAGTCAGTTTGTTTTAACTTCAACCCCAATTTTGACGCCTGAATATTAGATGTTTGGGGCTTATATCTAATTGAAAAAATTGATCCATTTCCAATTGACCTACATTTAAATTTTACGTGTGTAGAACCAAAATTGTCGGAGGATTTGGTAGGACTCTTCTATCATGTCTGAAAGTGACACAATATTCAACGAGCGAGATAGGATATGCGCCGCTGTACAAATCATGCTCTCTACCTATCCAAATTATGACAACAGAATCATTACCAGCACCCTCAAAATGCATAGCTGCATTGCCATCGAATAACAGGGACGTGCCCAGGGTGAGGTAAGAAAGTTTCCGGCCACGGTTATTGTCTTTGGTGTGGTTTCAAATCAGGGCTACATCATACAATCCTCAAATCTTTGAAGTCGACTTGAAAGTCAACAAAAAAGTGTGCCTTGATTTGCTGAAGATCGTGGTGATTCCCTGATGCAATCAGGTGACAGCTGTCAGACAGTAGGACTCGAGGCCGGCCCACAAGTCCAAAGAGACCCAGGCTTGGATTCAGAAGGAGCGCTACGACTTTGTACTCTTTTTTAACTGACCCCCTTCCTCACCAGACCTGAACCTGCTGGGATACTTTGTACGATCATACGTCGAGAACAACACTTACATGACCTACAACCACACCAAGGCTAGTCTGATCGCCGCCATCTGGCGCTTGTGAAATAAGCATGCTCTCAGCCTGGCACCCGTATCGAGGTGGTGATGTAGGGTGAAGACGGCTGCATTAAATAGATGTCAGCCCTACTACATAATCAGGTTACCTACATTGATTTTCTCAATAAAGATTAAAAATAAAGCTGCAGTGTCGTTTTTTAGGGCGACAGTTTAATTGTTCCACTGTGTAAGAGTAGTCATTTTTTAAAAACAATAATATAGAAATAAATACCCCCCCCCGAAAAAAAACAGAATGAAGTCAACGGGATATATATTTCTTTATTAGTTTTTACTAGGGCTGTGAAAACAAAATATTCTATTCATTCTTTTGACTCTTATGTATATATCCGACACAGTAAGGCACAGTCAATCAACCGAGAACCACATCTGTCTATATAAAAACATATAAGATATTAACGGATATATACTCAAGAGTCAAAATAATGAAAAGTATATGCTGTTATCACATCCCTAGTTATTACTTACAATTAGGGCTGTGACAGCAGCATATTCTTTACATTCTTTTGCCTCTCGAGTATATACCTAACATAGTTAGTCTCAGCTAATCAACCGAGAACCACATAAGTCTATATAAAAATATATAAGATATTAACGGATATATACTCAAGAGTCAAAATAATGAAAAAGAATATGCTGTTGTCACAACCCGACTTACAATAGATTGGGAGAGAGCAACTCCTTCCAAATAGATTAGATGAGATCAAAAGGTGTAGCTTAGTTTTCCTCTTGCAAATATATTTATGTGTTTGGAATGTGAGGAATAATTTAACGTCATTGACGTTGGTTCGAATGTGTATGACCGCTCTTATCAAATGAGAAAGCACATCAGTTGTTTTGGTGAATGTTTTATTTTATCTTGTCCTATAATTTTTTTTTAGTTTTTGATAAGAATGGTTCTATAAAGTTCGTGTTTATTGTCATACGTAATAATAATACATAGTAAGATTTTATATGAATGTGTTAAGCAATTTTGTTCTTACTCCCTTTGCTATATTTATCCACCACAAAAGATTTAAGATAACGTGCTAATATCGTCAAGTAATACAATTCAAACAAGTAAAGTATTTGTTTATTTGTTTATTTTCTAAATATCTCGGTGTGATTTGGCTTTCAAGCGCACTTGATGTGTATTTTATTATTTACAAATGAAATAAACGTTTCTATATGAAACTCACACACTAGACATTATTCTCGCGTTGCCTACGCACAGTTCCAACATTTCAAAATACAACCTCTGAGATTCAACACAAACATACTTTTATTCCCCCAACTTAACAACATACCAAGCAAGAAGAAAAAAAAAACGAAAACAATATACTGAGGATGGAGTATAGTTCCGAATTATATTTAGGTTATAAATGTCAAACAAGTAATATATTTTGTTTATTTTCCTAATATTACGTTGTGATTTTGCTTTCAAGCACACTTGATGCGAATTTTATTTTTACGAGCTAATATGTTATTTTTACATACTATAACATTTGTTTGTATATCATATCAAATGAGAAAGCACATCAGTTATTTTAATGTGTGTTTTATTTTACCTTTTCCTATCATTCTAGTTTTCAATAAAAATGGTTGTGTAAAGATCGTTTTTATTGTCATGCGTAATAATAAAACATAGTAAGATGTTATATTAATGTGTTAAGCAATTTTGTTCTTACTCCTGTTTGTTAGATTTATCCACCACAAACGATTTAAGATAACGTGCTAATATGTTGGGTTTTTTTTGCCAACTATAGAATATGTTTGTATAGCATGTCAACTACAATCACGTAGTTTAGGGAATATGAAAATGCTTTATGTTCTTTAATGTTGAAAACAAAACAAAAAAGACAGAATTCATTTTAATGCATTTTTATTCGTGAAAGTCGGCTATCGACCAATTTAGAGCATTCAGAATAACTTTCAAATGTGGAAGTCTACGGCGTAAGCATCGCTTGAAGCCATCTATTTCCAATTATTTTGGATGAAAATTGTTGTCGCCGTCGCTGTGCAATATTCGGAAAAAGTGTTTTCAAACCTGACAGCGATTATCAATCAGTATTTCAGGTAAAAATGAAGCACCATGCTTTTTTTTCCAGAATTTCTGTAAGAGGAACTATTAAAAATTACAAATAAATTTTCATGAAATTGTATTCATAGATGAATTTGAATTTTTCTTCTTCCACAAACACACACACACATACACACATATTTATATATATAACATATAATTATTGATATATATATATATATATATATATATAGTGACAAATAACAAAAGACTATATTTCAAAGTTCCTGATATTGACCATCTTATGATTGATTCTTTTAATTCAGTTGATATGTACAATGCTTGACAATATCTGTTCCATAACGCAAAATCAATCACTTAATTATTATATTAATCAGTGAACCTATTTTGCCCTTAACTCACCAGAAGAAATAGCAACAATCAATCTGTGAAAAGGAAATAAATATATATTTATTTATATATAAATGTTACATAGGACAGTATTAAATCATCATGATAAAATGACAGGGAAGGGGCAATAAACTTCTCAAAGCCATGCTATGCCAGGCTAAATGCTTCTCACCGGAAAGGGTTAAAAATAGGCATGATAACTCTAGAAGGCTATACAAAAAAATAAAATCGGCTTCAGAACATTTAGATGAGAAATGAACAAATGCAAAACCATGGGAATAATTAATGGGCACTATTAAAGTAGATAAGGATTTAAATCAAAGAGGCGGTAGACAACAAAAAATGTTGAAGAAAGCATTAACAAGAGAAGTAAAATAGAGAAAAATATGCAGAAAAGGAACTAAAAAATAGAACAAAAAAAAACAGATGAAAAAATTAAAAACATAAAAGATAATCTAGGAAAGATTTTTGTATAGTAATCCAGGTGTGACGACAGAAATACAATAGAAATCGGTTCGATAATTAACTCATGGATGGCATAATTTACAAAAAGACCTCAAACGTCAGTATATGATCAGGAAACGCTTCGAAGATCGACTGTAGTCAAAAATGTCCTCCACCGAATTCCACATATCTGGAATTGATCCGAAGCGGTACTTGAGTGTATGTTCAATACAGCGTCACCGGGTGTAAGAATCACTGAACATCCTCGCATGTTAGGAATCGGCCTAGACAATCAATATGTGTGAACACATATAACAAAATTGTCAACAGTGCAGTATAAATTTAGGAGAAAAGTTATGAATAGAACTAGGAAATATTTTTTAGAGAATAGATCATTAGAAAAACTGAAAAAAATTACATTCTAGAGATCAGAATTCAAATTCTAAAAGGTTTCTGAAAATCTTTTAAATAAGGGGGTACTGAGTGAATTGAAGTTTATTTTCAATCCAAATCAAACATAAAAATATGGTCTATATCCAAACATATAAAGAGCAATATAGAAAATCCTTGGAGAAATATCTAAAAAAAAAAAAATATCAGTTTAGGGGCTCATTTATCATCATGCTTCCATTTGAAGTTGTCACGCACAAAACACGTGGTGCAGTTTTGGGATAAATTTTAGTGTCATCAGTCTTCTGCAGCCGTTGAAAAGAAACTGTTGTTTTGCTACTGGATAAGTGTGTACCCACAGCAGCACATGTTGTGTAATGGGGTACCATATCACCATACAAAGATATATGTTTAGCGATATCATACAGTGATATGTACTTGTGACGAAAGGTTCACCGGGATGTGTGTACGTGTCATTAAATGTCTATGGTGGTTCTTCACTATCTGAACCCCAAGTTATGTCGTTGCAGTCTTTTTATGTACCAATGCTATGATCGTCTAAATGTTCATATGCATGTGAATGTGTGTGTGTGCGCACGCGCGTGTGTCATACATGCATTTTTAACATCAAAAGTGAGTTGTGGTTTTTGTTTTTGTTTTTGCAGAGCATAATTAAGTTTTGCAAAAGGAAGTAGAAAAACAAAACAAAAAAAAACATCAATGTTAGGTGCGTTTCGAATCAGGAAGCCAATATCTTCAGAGAGCCTGATCTGGTAGCACCAACACATACATGTAACAAACACAGATTGATAGACTCTCTACGCTATGTAAGATGCCATTATACGGTGCAATAAAAAGAACTGACGTATAATTACATGTGATCTAGTTTTTATTCACTTTCCAGGTGTCGATCGGAGAAGAATGGAAAGTGAATATCTTAGTTTGAGTGATTAATTCTAGGTCTCCATTCTGACACACGCCAGCTCCTAACCCGGTGAAGGAAATAGGGGTGACCTGTTAAATCTCCCGCTCCGCTCAGCGTCCAAATTCCAACTCTAATTTGATCTCCAGCTAAACTGATCCCGCGGTAACATACACGTAGTTATGTAAGCTGATCAGATGCTTCCAGTGACTTGTCTATGATATGATTCTTTTTATATTTTGACAGTTTTTTCAACATTCTTAATAATCATCTTTTGTTTATTTCTCCTGTTAGAGTGATAGATGTATCGAGACGGATATATACAGAAATTGATAGATAACTAGATCGATAGATATATCGATAATACACATAGATAAATAGATAGATCGACAGGCAGATAAATAGCTAACAAATACTTTCTAGTATTCGACCTACTATACAACACACAGTCTTAATCACTTTCTACACAGGTATTCCTCTCTATATGAAAAAAATCAGTATAAATCTGCTACTGAATTCCACACAGAATAACATCACAATTTCAATAAACATGGCATTGATAATATATATATATATATATATATATATATATATATATATATATATATATGTGTGTGTGTGTGTGTGTGTGTGTGTGTGTGTGTGTGTGTGTGTGTGTGTGTGTTGGATGTGATAACTAATGGCTACACATATGCACGCATGTTTCAGTGACCACCCTTCCAGTGAAAATCACCTCATCAGGCCAGGAATATCCACGTGGATATTCTTGGCCTGATAATGTGATTTTCCCTGGCAGGGTGGTCACTGAAACATGTGTGCATATGTGTAGTCATTAGTTATCACATCCAACATATTTATATTGCTCTGTATAAACATTAAGCACTTTTTGGTTGCATATTTTGGTTTTGTTTAAATAATACTATCAATAATATATATATATATATATATATATATATTTATATATATATATATATATTTCTCTTGTTTAGACATATTCCAAATATAATTTACAAGTTAGACACATGTAATCTACTTCGACGTATACTTAAAAACAATCTGATAGTGCATTTCAGCCGCATTTCATAAAACTGTTCCCTTAGGTCGGTCACGTATTTGTTCATAAAGTGCAGGTGCGTACATTTCAGGCAGGTGGAACTATACACACATTTGCCTGAGGCAAATAAAAAAAGTGGCTGACTTCACTTTCTGTCTGCTAGAACACGAACGCAACGATAAAAATAAAATAGCGAAGTAAAGTCAATTTAGTCGGTATATTTAATCTTGCTAGAAAGTTAAAATGATTTTTGTCGAGTGTTCCTTATTTGAATCCTAATAGCGTTCTTATGTGTAAGTCACGTAGAGACATGAAACACACACGTACACTTACACAGGAGAAGTGGTCACAGAATTTTAATATTACAGATTAAGATTACTTTCTTATCTATAAATGAAAAATAAACATATTCGTATTATTTGGATTCATCAGACTACTGTTCTCATATTGAGTGTCATTTTCAAAACGTTTCGGTCTATGTAACCTTCGACCTTCTTCCGGTGTATCTTGTTGAACTCGCGAATGTTATTATCAAACTTAAAATTTTGGACAGAATTTCGAACGGAACTTTTTACTTTTTACTTCGAAGGGGGAAACGCTCTCGCTCCATCAGGTGATGCGTTCTGCAGCGCTCTCCGGTTAAAACAGACACAAAAAAACTTGTAGAAAAATATATCTCTTTATTTCTTTTTCACAATGCTTAATTTAATGCTTGCGTGTAATCGGTGAGAGCTTGGTGCGACGTAAGACAGAGGGGTGGTGGGTGACGGTTGGTGGCAGCGAGCGACTCCCTACACAAGTCAGGCGCGTGTATCTGCCGTCTCCGCTCTTCTGTTCTCTTTCTCTCTCTCTCCCTCTCTCTCTCTCTCTCTCTCTCTCTCTCTCTCTCTCTCTCTCTCCAAGGTAACTGTCTTGTTTATATAAATCCGTTCTGGCTCCCGATGCACCTGCGTGTCAACGATTTAACTTTGACCCCATCAACGACTACATCTACATATATACTCTGCGACACAGGCATGGGTATATAGAAGTCCTAAGTAATTAGCATTTGCATTTTTCTGTCGCTTCCAAGGACCAATGCCGCAGTGGTTAGTGTACTTGGAAAAATCAATTGTAAAAGTTATATTCTCCTAAAAGGTTGAAGTGTGGGCGACCGAAAAATACCATTGCGAATTACATAGAACTTCTGTTCAGTTATTGCTGACGTAACAAGACAATGTTACCCCGGTGAAGTAAATAAAAGGGTTTCGATTGGAATTCCGTCCAAATTACCAGGTTAGACAGAAACATTCCTGGGTTCGACAAGATAAACCTAAGGAAGGTCGGAGGTTACATCAACCGTAACGTTGTGAAAATACCACTCAAGACAAAAAAAGTAGTTCGATAACGCCAAGTAATATTAAAAACCAATCCCTATCTAAAAAGAATATATATATATATTTAGTTATAATATATATGAAGAAATATAAAAAAAAAGCTTATTATCGAAATTGTGAAAATTATTGGCTATTGTGGTCCATGAACAGCTGACACCCTTCACTGATTAAATTGAAAACGTTCCTAATCGGTTCACATGTTATGTTGACACATCTTCTTTCAATAGTCGCTTTCAACTTATTCATTGTAGCTTGTTTTGTGGTGTGAAAAAAATCCATTGGGGGATCAAATCCGGAGAATCTGGAAAGTACTCGATACTTCCTCTTCGTCTTAACTATGTTTAGCTGTTAACTATCAAGATATGCTCTAACGTCATGATAATAGTGGGGAAAGGGCTTCATTCTGCTAGAAGTGCCATACTTTATTCATGAACATCACTTGGGAACGTGGCATAGCGTATTAATGTAGCAAGTTGATACAATTTAAAGAGTGTATACATTTTATTCGGACACCCTGTATTTTTAGGTTATTAAACATATAATTTTAATCTAAAATTGTTTTAGTTTAATGTTGATTACCACAACATAAAAATGCTACATATTTAACCCGTTAAAAATGTGTAAAAGTTATGACGTTTCGACTTAGAATGAGTTCTTTATGCAAAAAAGTGTAATATTATTAAATATGTGCTAATTTTTGCATTAAATACTAATTAGTATCAATCACTAGTAACCCTAAACATGGCATCTTACGGGGACCACAATACGTCGTTTGTTTCATTTAATTATGAGGAAAGTTCATACAAAATTTAAGTTAGATCTAACCGAAGTTTTCGAGAAAACTTCCAGAATAAATGCGGTATTGTTGTGAAGAATATAACAGTTTAACTCGGATATAAGAGACCCCACAGTTCTCTTATATCCGGGTTAGACGTATACCCGGGGTATTTATATCCGGTTTATACTGTACATTAACACAGGACCAGAGAAAATGTATCTCATATCCGTTTTGCTTATATTAGGGGCTCTCATATCCAGATTAAACTGTATTGTTACTTAAGTGGAAATCAAACGGATACCATAATACTTAGTCCGCTGCACCTTAATATAACAAAGCTTCATACAAATTTTCAGCCACGCCATTTTACTTTTTCCGAGAAAATTTGAAACAAACTCATAAACATAAATATAACATTGGCCTGTTTCGTTTTGCGGTGGCACGAATTAGATTTTTCTTTAATTTAGTAGAAATAGCTACTATAAATGTACCTCGTTGCTACTTACAAAAAAAGTCAATCATACCTGCTAATGCAGCGATGGAATTTATTGCTTGTAAGCAAATCGACCTATCTCATTGCTTTAAAAACGATACAAAGAATAAAAAGTTATATAGTACAGGTTATTTCCATAGTATATTTAACATATTCTTTGAAAGAAGAGGTATTGATGACCAGGAATAAATAATTAAATATAATATAATGTAGAAGAATCATTCATTTACGGTCCCACACACACACGGTCCTGGATATGACCTTAAACTATATCCAGTAGTGAGGCCCCAGCTTGCGACCTTTGAGGAGTGTGGAGCCACTTTTAATGGCCAGTGCTCCCAGATCAACTCTGACCCGGAGTAGTAATACCTGTTAGAGTCCCAACCATGGGTTAAATAGAAACCGACTTGAAAACAACAAATATATTCTATTGCCAGTCGTCGCGGGTTCGCTCCAACTGGATATGAGCATTGGAGATTCAGAGGGTGTCTATCTGATGCGCCACAGATACTGCACCTAATCTAAAGGTGCAAAGTCCTGTGATGATGGAGTGAGACTACGCCAACACCGAGGGATAAAACACTGAGGTCCCAGTAAGTCATCGTCCAAACTGACAGACTGCATGATGATGAGGAGGAGTTTGATAAATGTTTGGCGGTATACCCACTCGACCATAGTACATATGGTCCGAGGTTCGATCCCTAGAAGAATCAAGCTTGCTGATGAGCGATAGTACGGCGAAACATGTGTACGTAGATTACTGTTTAATAAATAAAATAAATAAACAATAAATATTTATTTATTTACGTTTTAAAATATGAGCGGCCTTTTTAAGGAAAACTACTTTAACGTCCCTCAATATAGAGATGTTATTACCGATTTAATTACCGTTAAAAAGAAAGAGCATCAAGATTAAAACCAAGTCAATTCCCAACACAAAGAAAAGCGAAATCCGACCCATGCTTTAAAGAACAAAGAAATATATATGGATAATATAGAAATGTAAGAAATATTGGCTATCTATGACATTCGTTGCTATATCCTTGGCCTTCGGGTCAAGATCAAAGTGTAGTATCTGTCCGGCAGATGCTGCACTTAGGATGGTTTGTACCAGTCAATGGAGGGGAGGCCCTCTATACTGGGACAATTATTATTTTTGGTAACCAGAGTGCCCCCTTTTTGCCTACTTTTAGGGGAGCTGGTTTTTACCTCACATTAAAAACGGCCTTGTGCCTAATTTGCTCAGTGGGGGAGCAAATAAATACCATCTGTTCCGGCAGATGCTGCAAGCTATTACTAGCTATGACTAGCAAAGACCAGATGTGGGGGCAACCCCACATGCCTGACCTTTAACCAGCTCCCATTTCCCACCTCTCGGGAGCTGGTCACTCCTTTCCCTTCCCCCTCCCTTCACTCCTCACATTAAAAATTGGCCTTGTGCCTAATTTGCTCGGTGGGGGAGCAAATAAATACCATCTGTTCTTCAGATGCTGCACTTCAATTTCTTGTTCTCTGTCAGTGGAGGAGAAATCCTTCATGACTGAGACAATTTTTATTTTTGTTCCTTTTCTCCACGTTAAAAAACGACCCTGTGTCTAACTCTGTCTCGTGGGGAGACATTGTAAATTGGGGCATTCATCGCTATAGCTCACCGCATTTAAAAAATGGCTATAACTGATAAGGAGATACACAAATTATGGTTTATATTAAAACATCTTTTAGAATAGAAGCCAATACATTAGTTGTTTTTATATTCAGTTCTTTTTAATATAGAAGTATTAGATCTTACATACGCACCAGCATGGTATGTGCACAAAAAAAAAAAACAATTAATAACCGTTTTCATTTACTGCTGTAGCGAACGCCTGTTGTCATCGTCCATCTCTATAACTCGACAATGAAAAATGATTGTAGTTAACTCCCGTGTTTATTTGGGTTTATTAAAATAATTATAAGCATCGATGCTGCTTTAAAAATGATTTTTTTTCATATAAAATATAATTTAAAAATATAATTAAGATATACTTTTAATAAATAATGAAATAATGTCTTTCTCAATTTCTCTCTTTTTTCTCAAAAACTGAGAAAATTGGGTTTGCTTGCATACTACTTGTGCTCACTCAGTTAGTTTAGGTCGGTCTATTCTGAGAGGTTGAGGGTCCCTAATTGACAGTTTGTCTGGGTGCTGTTTCTGACATGACAGCACAGGAGCATTGACTCGTTGATATGATTAGAGCGGTTGCTCTATCATCAGTTGTATAATATCGGGATAGTTATAGTGCTATGTCGCGCATGGAAATCGACTTTGCTTCTATCTGTAGTGGATTTTCACGAGACCACAACATTCTCGGCGGGACTCGGCTAATAGATGACTGTGTGTGTGTAAACTTACCGTCAAAACTGGCCAACTTTGGTCATCCCCTAACATGAAATTAAACAAACACCCAATGAAATAACAACCCAAACAAATATCACGATAAAACTAGAAACCACTCAAACAAATTAATTCGCCTCCACTCTTGAGACTCGCTTTCACGAATATCCGTGGGCTTAGAAGTAAGTTAGATTATGTAAAGACTTACCTCTTAGTAAACTTCCCGGATATCTTAGAATTACAAGAAGCGTGCAATAAGTAATGCCCCTAACCCACTTCCAGTTATCTGATCTAGCTGAAATTTTGCATGTGCAATGATTTATATCTCTACGGGTTATGTGGTAAATTACAGCTCTGAACTAATTGTGGTTTCTGTTTTACAGATGTTTGAACTGAGTCAAGTGTGAAATGGAGCCTGCTGAATATAAAGCAGTGATCCGCTATTTGAAAACACGCACACAGCAGGAGACTTTTGAGGAAATAAAAGAAACTTATAGTGATAATGCCCCATCATATGACCTTGTAAAACGCTGGCATCGTGAATTCAAATATGGCCGGAAGTCTTTGGAAACAGCTCCCAGACCTGTCCCCCTTTCTGACATTAATGAGGCATCTGTCCGTCAAGTTGAGGCTGCCATTTTGGAAGATCGGCGCATTACTATTCGCCAAATAGCCCAAGATGTCAAGATTAGTACAGGGTTTGAGAAAACTATCATTCATGATCATTTGCATATGCATAAGGTGTCTGACAGATGGATTCCCAGGTTGCTCACACTATTCCAGAAGCGAGAACGCGTCGAGTGCTCGAAGATGAATTTGTAGATGTGCCAAGAAGATGAGTCAAAGTTTTTCAAAAGACTGATTACACAGGATGCAACCTGGGTCCATCACTATGATCCAGGGGCCAAAGCCCAGTCAATTCAGTGGAATCACTTGGACTCACCACCTCAAAAGAAGGCAAGTTTGCAGCCCTCCGCTGGCAAGGTCATGCACACAGTCTTCTGGAACCAGGACGGAGTAGTGATGACAGATTTCCTGGCAAAGAGTAGCGAAATTATAGGAACCTATTATGCTTCACTTCTGAGGAAATTAGGGGAAGCTATCAAAATCAAGAGGCGGGGCAAGTTCAGCAAAGGTACCCTCCTCCTGAAGGACAACGCCCCCGTCCACAACTCGCATGTCGCCAGATCATATGCATGGGCGTGTCGGTATGACCCCCCATCCTCCCTACTCTCCTGACCTTGCACCCTCTGAATTCCACCTCTTCCCAGCCATGAAGTTGTTTTTGAAAGGAAAGCGTTTCCCAGATGATGCAGCCTTGATTTCTGAAGTCACTTCGTGGTTGGAGGACACACCTAGGGTGTTCTACAAAAACAGTCTCCAGAGTTGCATCAAACGATGGGAGAAATGCATAATTCTGTCTGGTTCGTATGTAGAGAAAGACTAATAACTGTGCCAAGTTTCGTTGCTCTACTGCTATGGGAAGTGCGCCAGGGGCATTTCTTATTGCACGCCCCTCGTAAGTCACACAAACTTATACTCCTACATCCCCTCTTACTACTTTCACATTACAGGATACCTCCTCTACTGCCGTAAGGACTTGGATAGATATGTGCACGGGCTTGGAATCTATATTTGTAGCACCCTCCATTTAACTAGAGAGTAACGTCTTGTATCGGATGACCAGGCTTTTATGTGCTTTTTACTACCCTTTCCTCACGGCGTTAATTAGTTATATTTTTCTTTACTGTTCTCCCTCGTAAGGGTTTCACCTTAATCGATCACGTCTTTGATCGTATAAATACAGGTAATGACGTCTAAATACATAGGTTTGGTGACTTTAATGTCCACCATAAAAAAATGACTTCGTTTCTCAGATTGCACACATACGGTTGGGTGCCTGTAGTCTAATCCCTCACACAGACAGTAAAGTCACATAATAAAACTGATGATTTTTATAACCATCTTAAGAAAGCTACATCTGAAATATCGCTTTTTCCATAAAATATCATTATTCATAGCTGAGAGCATATTGATCTGTAATCTAGTCCCGATCTCATTCATTTCCAAAATGAAAGTTTATTCAATTTATAACTTTGTTTCGTAAAACTTCTTTCGTCATATTTGTATCTGGATGCTATGTTTCTGTGCTGGCCACCATTTTAATAACAATACTATCTGCTCAATACACACAGCAGATAAAAGGCCTATTTCATAATTTTTCATTGAAATACGTAATTTTTTTTTCTATCGGATATACATAATAAACACCCCAACTGTTATGTAGATTGTTCTGCCGATATGACGAGAAAATATAAGATCATCGATTAAGCGTTGTAATGTTTGTGGGATCATCGATTCAGTGTTATAATGTTCAACACGGTTGCAGATGCGTCCATTTATAAATATTTGATGATTTGTCCGTCTATCCGTCGGTTTATCGGTATATCAGGCTTCGTCAGTCTAGGGTTTTACAAACTGGCCTGCTTAAACTTCATCACAAATAGAGCTTAAAAATTACCTAAAAAGCACGGATTAATATATTCATCATGCTTTAAACTGATTAAACAATTGATGCAAACAGAAGCTTAGCAGGATTTGCGGTCAAATTTTATTCTTTTAGATCCGCCATTTTCTTTCACTGATCATGCATATTGATTGTAATGTAGCTTATTGCGAAGCACATATGGCAATTGGCGATTAATGGACAATATTAAATGGATTACATAATGCTAGGCTACACTGAGACTCATCGAACATAGCTTGGAAGAGTTCAGAATAGACTTCGTAGCCTCGTAGGAGATGTCCTTTTCTCTTCCCTGCAACCTCTATCTCATAGAAGAGATGTTGCAAGTTTGTCTCTGATGTATCGGTATTTTCATGGAATGTGTTCGACTTAGCTTCAGTCTATGGTCCCCCCTCGCCTAACCTTTACAAGAAACACTCGTCTAGCTGAAAACAATATCAATAATTCCCCCCACTCTTTATCTGTGCCTAAACCTAAACGTAGATTCCATGAACAAAGCTTCTTTCTTAGAACTGCACGCCTGTGGAATTGTCTTTCGTTTTCCTGCCCTCCGGCTGACTACAATATGGCTCTGTTCAAATCTAACGTAAATAAGTTCTTGATGAGCCGTTCTATATAAGTTATCAAATTTACCGAATTTTCATTACCAATGATTACTATATTGTCCAATTTGTACTGTACACTCTTTAACCATTATCCTTGAGTGGCCTCTTGGCCTTGATAATGTGGTGATGCCTGTGTAAATAAAACAAAAAAAACCCTCAGAATTCACCTTATCATTTGCAGTATCTTTATCTGTTTCTAAAAAGTTTCATTTAAGCTAGCTACCATTATTGTCTAGTGAAGTAGTACATTTTTATTAATTCCATATGTCTATATTACTTTGGTCAAGATCAAAGTGTAGTATCTGTTCTTCAGATGCTGCACTTCTATTTCTTCTTCTCTTTCGGTGGAGGAGAAATCCTTCACGACTGAGACATTTTTTTATTTTTGTACCTTTTCTCCACGTTAAAAACGACCCTGGTGTCTAACTCTGTCCCGTGGGGAGGCATAGTAAATAGGTACTATTGTAACATTTTCACAAACACGAACACATAATCTGTTAGGTAAGTGTGTCGGGTACACACGCGTTTTCCCATTGAGCAATCAAGAAAACAATTTAACCAAAGTATTTTTCGTACGTGTGTGATCGTTTGGTTTATTCACAGAGCGTCGCTTTTCCGTTCGTGACCCGTTGATCCTTTCGTGATTATTGAGCACCTGTTTTATGAAGACGACTTTATTAAAATGATACTCATGGAAACACAATGGGTACTTGTTGGTTTTCAAAGGTTTTATTTAGAGAACTATCCTTTATAGAAGGAGAGACCAATATATCATTCTAATTACTTTTTAACTTACTTTTTGTAACGTACCTTTAACATTGTTTACGCGCCAGCAAAGTCTCGAGGCAAGATTTACTTATAGTTTATCTACATTTTAAGACGAATGTCGTCTGTCTCGCTACTTGACTTCGACTAACTTGAAACTACATTCTGTTCCCCCGAATACATGGCGTAATTTCTATACAATATGATTAAACTGGTGCATTTATATCGTATTTTGTCTAAAAATTTAACCTTTGACCCTCTGCTCCAATCACGACATGTGCAAGTGGATTTATTTCCGTTTGCGTCAGGCTATACTGAATTGTTTCCTGTGAGTCACGTTTAAACTTATTCTAGTTACCATAACTTTTATATACTGGCGTAGAATTCCAATATATTATAAAACAAGCCTGGGTTCCCAGCGTTGTCCGGGTGTTTGGAGGTGTGTTTTGAGCAAAAAAAAAAAAAAAATCGTTACGCGAAGGCGGAAGAGAAAGTAAAAGAAAGTCTAATGCCATACCTCTACTCCATGACGCGACCGGAAGTTCGCAACCTAAAAATTAGGCAAAGTCAATCCAACCGATACGTTGACTTGCAAAAATGGCTAGCAAAGAATCGACCCGTCCTTGTAAAAAACTGCCTAGTTTAGAGTGAAGGAATTAATATTTTTGACCAATTTTTTGATATCTGTCGTCCGAGACGTTGGTGTTCGAAATGATGCTGATCTTGTGAAAATTCGTCGCTTCTGTCGAAAGATTTAAGCATAAATAAGTACATACATACATACATACATACAATTAAACAAACAGGTGAGATTTCTATTATAGATGTTTCTTTTATTGGTTGCATTATATTCTCTTCATATTCTCGTTAATACTAATGTTTCACCGCTTATCTAGATACGAAGGTCGTTTGATAATAAGGTATAATGAGATTGTTAGTTGGCGATAACAGCGCCTCGAGAGTATTGGAAACGATGAATTTAATGGTAAGAATTTAATTATTCAAATGGGAGTCTCAACGACAATTTGCTGACATTAGACATAAAAACAACTCTATTTTATTGCAAGGAAGCACATCTATTTAGTATTCTATTCTACATATTAAACCATCATTAAAACAACGTGCAGTCGCTTATGTTCCTGTATTTTTGAAATGAGGGTTGATAATTCGTATTATATGAATTATTTGATTGACTGTTCTCATCTTACGTGTAATTCGCACAACGTTTACCCCGATGTAACCTCCAAATTTATTCGGGTGTATCTTATCGAATCTTTCTGTCAAACTTGGAAGTTTGCGCGGTATTACGGATGTAAACATTTATTTAATTCATAGGAGTAGAATGTCATCGTTCTGGCAACCATGCCCAGGTAGTAAATTTGTAATAAACTGCATGTGTATTCTTAGATTAGCCTGTACTAAGGATTGAACCTTTAACATTCACAAAAGGTTGACTTACATTTGGATATCGAGTACTTTATTCGTTACGTCACAGTGTAGTCACTCGATATCAGATTTTTAAACATGTACGCAAATATTTACTCGTTTAATTGAACCATGTATAATTCTTAGCTTTAAATGTACATTAAAATTAACGATCAAATTATTTGAGGTAAAATATTATTTCAGATCACTTTTACATTTGCACAAATATGAAATCGGTGTCGCTGTATGTTCAGTTCATTGGATTATATTATAGATCTTATCATCTATTATAGAAATCTCACGTCCGTTAGTGTATATATGTATGTGTGTATATATGTATGTATGTATGTCAATGCATTTATGCAATTATTTGGAAAACCTGTTGAGTTATGGCCAAGAAGCGATATCATTTCACTTAAGATGATAGTATTTGTAGTCGGGAGATAAAGAACACAGTAATGTGGAAATTTGAAGTGAAGCACGGATTGCTTAATCACTAGGCTTATCAACATTTTTGTGTATTTGTGTAAGACCTGCGTCTTTTTACCCAATGATTCTGGTGTAGATAGTGGGATGAAAAATGAAATACGGTAATGTGGAATTTGGTAATGAAGCAAGGGCTGTCTAATAACTTAACTGTGTCAATGTATTTACGCGTTAAGTTGAAAATCTTGCTGAGACATCTTCCAAAAATGACATAGTTTTCTTACAATTGTAGTGCCGATGGTGAGTTAGGAAAGAAACCCAGTAATGTTGAAATTTATGGTGAAGCGAGGGTTCCCTAATCGTTGACCAAAACACTGTATTTATGAATTAATTTAAAAATCTTAATGATCCATCTCCTAAAAATGATTTTAATTGTCTTAAAATCATGGTAGCTTTGGGAGGAAGAGAACTTATTTCATATGGGTTGTACAATACCTGTTGAGAGTATGTTAAATCGTTTTATATTTAAATTACCCGCCCGAGGTTAGATAAACTTATTTTAAGTATGTGCTGTCCATTACCCGTTCTCGCGAAGGTAAAATTATTTCATATACATATACTAGGGAATGGTACGATTATTTCATACATGTCTAATATCCGTTCTAGTAAAATATTCTTTTGCTCGAAATAGGAAATGATCCATAAACATTAAAAATTGCTCCATCATAAGAATAACAAATATGTTCAAAATCAATTTCAATTTTGTCATTGTTTATAGGATCCCGAGCAACGTGGGTAGCCCTGCTAGTCTAATATATAAATCTCACCTGTATGTATGTATGTATGTATGTATGTATGTATTTTGGATGTTTGTATGTCGGAAAGTTTGACGGGCGTTTGTGGAGACGTCATGGGGTCTTGCTGCCAACTAAGATTAAGATGTATGCCGCATACGTTCTCTCTACACTTCTCTATGATTGTGAAACTTGGACAACATACAGGGAGCATTTGAAACGTCTCGAGCGGTTTCACTAGATGTTCCTACGGCGAATCTTACGTGTGGGTTGGCAGGTGTATGTCAGTGATGTGGAGGTGCTTTAACGGACCCAATGCCTTAGCATTGAGGCTCACGTTATCAATGATAGACTGAGATGGAGTGGACATGTGGTGAGGATGTTAGACAGTCGACTTCCCAAACATCTCCTTTATGGCGAGCTCGCTGAGGGAAGACGTCTGGCTCAAAAGACTAAATTAAGAGTCAAGGATTGTTTAAGATCCACCTTACAAAAATGTGAGATTGATGAAAGAACCTGGGAGGGTCTTGCTTTTGATCGCGGAGTGTGGAGAAGGACTTTGCGGGGAGGTGTGGGCAAGTTTGAGGTGGATCGAACCCAGTATGAGCGGCTGAAGCGCGATATCCGGAAAGGGAGAGTGAAAAGAGCTGTGGATGGGAAGGGGACCAAATTGGTCTGGAATATGAGGTGTGCGGAAGAATATGTTTGAGCAGAGCTGGGCTGGTGAGCCACCAGTCTACTCATCGGCGCAGTAGGCCACAAAGCAGTCTTGAGTTGCCAGAGGTAACCTGTGTCAACTGCAGGCGGACGTACAAAACGGCAGGAGGTTTGAAACGTCATTTGATCCTGCATAAAAGGAACATCAAGAACGTGCTGCTAGTGTCTGTACAATGTGTGGCAGTAGTCTGTAGTCTGTACAATGTGTGGCAAGGAATGCCAGAGTTTAGCAGATCTTAAAAGCCACATTCGTGCGGCCCATCACTGAATGTTTTCGTGTTTCTATATACCTTTTTATGCTATATCGAGTGATGGTAATGTTCGAAAGCGAATTTGCTGACATCATGTATGTATGTATGTATGTATGTATGTATGTATGTCTAAAACTTTCGAAAGATGCGACGGATTTTCAGAAGATCGGTATTATTTTTATGCTTGACCCTTCGTCCGACAAATATCGGAAAATTTTCCAAAACATTAATTTCATCACTCGCAACTGAGTGCTTTTCAACATGAAGGGGGCGCTTTTTTTCACCGATATTTTCGAAAGAGATCACCTCTTTTCGATTGTCTAGTCTTAATTAAAACCTATATAAATTCTGGTTTGGCGATTGGCGCAACAGCTAACATGTAACGTTTTTTGTTTTTCACTTTCTCTTCTTCCTTCGCGGTACAGGTTCGAGCCTGCCTGCCTACTACCACTTTCCTTCTTTTTTTTTTGCGTTCGCAATTTTCTTTCTTTTTTCCCCTCAAACAACACCCTTACACACATCTCCTTTCTTCCGCCTTTGTAAAACGGGTTCGAGCCTGCCTGCGTACTACCACTGTTTTTATTGCTCAACACACACCTACAAACACCCAGGCAACGCCCAGGCTACTCCATTATAAAATGCATGATAAGATGGAATATTGTTGCTCCGATCTAGAATGTGCCATTCTGAATATCATAATTGCTATGATATTAGAAAACAGTCTTTGAACTTTAGTTGGGATGTCCTCTTCATTTGCCTACACGCACTTCTTCATAGAAAAGATATTGATAGTAGCCCGTGCTATTGTTTTTTTTTTGTTGTTGTTTTTTAAATAATTGTCCTATAATATACCCAATACTAAACGCTGTTTCGATAAGATAGTATTTCTTTCGTAGAGTTACACAACCGGTGAACAGAATACCGCGTGGTTGCTGATAAGCTTATCACAACATGTTTGTTTTCAAGTCCAATGTAAACAAATTTCTTTTGTTCATTCCTCTTAAATAATCAAACTGTACACAATTTCAGCAGCGTTAATAATCATCACGGCATTAATGTAATCTAGGCCTTGATAAAACATGATTCATAAATGAATAAATCTATACCGTAACAAAGATCGGAGCCTAAAAGTGAATGTTAGTCGAGGTCAAATATACAGAAGTAAACCTAATCTAAAACCCCTGTCCTATAGACACACGACCGTCCTTATCCATAAAATCCTTTATTTGCTTCTTTTTATTTACAAAGGAGTCACTAATGTCCAGAAGCCACTCGAGGATAAGAGTTAATAAGTCTACAGATGTCAATGGGAAGACGTCGGAGTAAACGTTAATAGTTGAAATTTAGTAAATTTGTATTACTAAAGGGGATGGCTCATCAAGAACTTGTTCACGTTGGACTTAAAGACGGTCATATTGTAGTCAGTTGGAAAGCAGGAAAACAGAACAGAGTTCCACGGGCGTGCAGTTCTTAGAAAATAGCTTTGTTTATGGAATCTACATCTGTGTTTAGGCACGCATAAAGTGTGAAGGAAATTATTGATAGTGGTTTCAGCTAGATGAGTATTTTGATGAAAGTCAGAATAGGGGGTCCATAGATTGGGGTCTAAAGGAGCACTTGTCACGAAAATAACTATTAAGCAGAGACAGTCTCGCAAAGTCACTTCTGGTGGGAAAAGATTGCAAGGAAGAGAAAAGGGTACTCCACATTAGGCTACGAAGTCTATTTTAAACTCTGTCAAAGCAAGATAAGCTGCTTCTAGCAGCTCCTGCCCAAATGTGACAACAGTACTTCATCCTTGGGCGTACTTGTCTCTTATACAGGCAGATAATTGCTTTAGCAGTGAGATATCTACTAGAGCGGTAGCACGGCCCCACCATTTTTATAACAGGCCTAGCAACGGATTTGATGTACATGTTCCATCTCAGATGCGGAGTAAAGGTCAGACCTAATACTAAGAGGCTCCCCAAGACGAGAGCCATTCATTCGTGGCTCGGTGGGGGATGCCCTTTTCTCTTCCCTGCAACCTCTTTCCCACAGAAGAGATGTAGCGAGCCTGTATTTGTTCTATCGTTATTTCCATGGCAAGTGCTCGTCTGAGCTCCAATCCCTCACCCCCCTTGCCAATCTTTTTCAAAAAACACCCGACTAGCTGAAAGCACCGTCAATAATTTCCCCCACTCCTTATCTGTGCCTAAATCAAAACGTAGATTCTATTCTTTCTTAGAACTGTCATCTCATCAAATACGTAGCAATAACATACTGAAATTTCAAGAGTCTACGCCAATTTAAAATGCATGTACAAAGAAGTCTTATTGAAGGAACCTTGCATGTATTACTACACCAAAACGGCATCTATCTCATTAAACATTATGCCGAAATCGATTATTGTTTTCAAGATTTACGACTTATTAGAAAAATAAAAGCGGTGATCAAGCGGTTATGGACACAGATTGACAGCACAGGTGCCACAAGTTCGAATCTAGTTGGTTCCACAAAATAATCACTTTCAATTAGGATGCTGACAATCTTCACGTAGTTCCAAACGTAAGTACCTGATATATTTCTATAATCAACTAGAAAAATATGGGGGAAACCAATGCTGACAATACGATATGATGAAGATGAAAAACGAAAAGTCTATTCTATTTTAATGACACTGTATTGAGAAACACTACCCGAGTTGATAATTTGTGGTCAGATGGAGAAACTATATCAAATCTCATTCTGATGGCAGCTGCCGAAGAGAGTTTTCAACATCACTTGTAGATAATCTTACTACGAACATTTCGATTGTCAACTGAGTCAAAGTTCGCCAGTTACTTTAAAAATCGGCATTTAATTAAGACTTTCGGCGGAATTCTTTCGAGTCTATGGCGTCTCTAGTGGAATTCTAAGTAGCTACTTAGTGATTGCTAACCTTTCGTTCGGCCTTGTTTGAAAAACTGACCTTGCTCTCTTCATAGAACATCTCATCTCCTTTCCGAACTCTTCAGCAGCGCGCCAATCTTGTCATACTGTAAAACGACCCGGAGGCACTACGTGTAATCTATAAAATGCGAGTTTACTTTGAACAAAAACGATTTAAAAATGTAGAAGTTTCGTTGAAAAGAACTTAAATAGATCGGGGCGTTTATAGATTCATACATGCACGAACAGGAAAACCAATTTTATATATACTTGCCGGGAGACTCGACGATGCCCGGGATTGAATGATGATCAATGAATCTTTCACACGCCTATATTTTTATTGTTATTGAAATCCGTGAAATCGCCCGGGAGGAAACTTCACATTCCTTCATGCATAATCTTAATCCAAAATATATGCTATTCTGCATTGCTATCTAGAGAACCTACTGTTTTTTTAATAAAATTAATTCATATAAACTTCTTTGCAGTTAATGAAAAAAAAATACGTTAAGAAATTTACGTGCGGAGTTTGAACCTAGAGACCACGTAATGCCGAAAAAAAGAAAACATTTAAATTTTCCAGTCTTATAAAATTCTTTGCAGTTAATGAAAAAAAGAAAAAGAAAATGTACGTGCAGAGTTTGAACCAATAGACCACGTAAAGAAAAAAAAAAAAAACAACACGCAAAAAACACGCTATCAACTTACTCACGGTAGACATTTCACGGTCCGTTGTTCTATCATTTTTGCTAAGCGATTACATAGACAAATTGCTTTATCGATGATAGATAAATAAAAATAACGGTTTTAATTATGTATTATCGGTAATTATCGAGCGTGTTCTTAGACAAAACTAAAATAAGATCACTCCCAGACTTAGGCACTAAAGTTCTGT
This sequence comes from Euprymna scolopes, assembly GCF_053919585.1. Taxonomy (NCBI): domain Eukaryota; kingdom Metazoa; phylum Mollusca; class Cephalopoda; order Sepiida; family Sepiolidae; genus Euprymna; species Euprymna scolopes. The sequence goes on from NC_136514.1 coordinate 45,536,331, forward strand.
AAATTTTAAAGAAAATCTCTTTAGCCATTTCGGAGTCTATAAGTATAGAACTCACACACATAGACAAAGTTGCATTTATATATATATATATATATATATATATATATATATATATATATATATGTGTGTGTGTGTGTGTGTGTGTGTGTGTGTGTGTGTGTGTGTGGTTATCCGTGTACACATATATATAATTAGTTTTTTTTTAAAAAGAAATCCAGCAGAGTGCTCGATTATAAAGAAAGGCCCTAAAATAAGAGCGTATTAATATTCTGTTTACAAAAAGTTTTTAGATTAGTCAAGTCATTGGTACCGTCAGTTTCAAACCCGATCATGAGGACCGTTTCACATACCCATATAAATCTCTCTTCAACCAATACTCATCTCTATCTAAGAGAGCGTGATATATGTATCGACAACGGTCCTAATTATCGGGTTTGAAACCAACGGTAGCAATGACTGGCCTTATCTAAAAACTTTCTGTAAACAATATATATATATATATATATATATATATATATATATATATATATATATATGCGTGCATGTGTGTGTATGTGTGTGTGTGTGTGTGTAGACTAGCAGGCCGCCACGCGTTGCCCGATTGTAGGAAACGCTTAAACATAGTATTTTAATTCATACAGATTACGTGTCTATTATTACTGAGAAAACCTCGATCGATTATTATATTACACCTTGTATATAGTAATAAGCTTAACACTATACTTATATATATATATATATATATATATATATATTACGTACGGGATATAATTCAGAATCAGAACTAAACACATAACTGTCTACAATCATTCCTCAATATATATATATATATATATATATATATATAGAGAGAGAGAGAGAGAGAGAGAGAAAGAGAGAGAGAGAGAGAGAGAAAGAGAAAGACTTGTTTGTAACATTCCGAATTTTACTGGGTTTGTATAATTGATTAAAATAGTCACACGAAAATTAGGAGATATATAAATATTTAAATAAGCTCCTGACAAAGATGCGTCCAGGACAAATGTTTTCGCATGCTTTATTTCCTTTAAGGGAAATTTCTTTACATATTGTTCTATTGTTAAAGTGTCTTTTATTCAATAAGTCTGAAGAAAGGCTACTTATGTGAAAATGTTTAAACGCCGTAATGTTTGAATTTTTCCAATTAGTCTTGAAAAAATTGTAACTACATTGAAATGCTCTTTTTGTTGCTATCAATTGTTTTTTTTAAGTCCTGGTACTTGTTAATACAGTATATATATATATATATATATATATATATATATATATATATATATATATATATATATATAGATATATGTATATATATATATATATATATATATATATATATATATACATATATATATATATACTGGCTTAAGGTAGGTGCTTGACTGGCCGCCCTGATAAGCTGTGAAACAGCAGAAATAGTACTGTATGTAGATGACTAAAAATATATATATATATGGTGATATATATCTAGATATATATATATACACACATATATATACATATATTTGTTTATATATGTAGAGAGAGAAAGAGGGAGAGAAAGAGAGAGAGAGAGCGATAGTGGCGTCAAAAAGAAAGTCCGCACTTATTTTTACGAAAACTGCAAATTTAAACAAACTATACCACATTTTATCTACTTTATATTTTTCTATAAATTTACCTGTTCATATTTGACCTTTACTTGATGTATTCTAGTCTTCATATATATTTGAAATGATAATTTCAAATAGAGAAGGCAAAAAAATAAATAAAAAAATCCGCAGCAACAATTAAACTTAGAACCAGCTAAAAATATCCACCCTTTAGGCAACAAAGCATCTTTAATCGTAATCGTTATTGTTCCTGGTTATACAACGTAATATTTAATCTATATGCATTGGTTTTTTCTTAGTGATCGACAGGAGCTCATTAATCTTTACCTTTCTGGTTTATCTACTCCAGAAATCAGTTGCAGATTGAAATTTAGTGCAAAAGCACTAAAACACCGGCAGTGTTCGCGATGCGGCTAAATCAGGTCGTCTTCAGGTACTTCTTTCAGGGAAGACAATGCTATCAAGATCCGCAGCTCATGAGAACAGATTTGAAACGGCTCCCCCAATCAATAGCAGTGTAACATTGTAAAATTGTGCTTTCTTTCTACAGTTAACAACATATGGAATGAATTTAATTTTCGAGGCTATGTTTCAAGACGCAAGCCTATGATTTTTTTAAAGAACAGAAAGCGTCAGCGGCAATAAAGTCCATGACTTTTGGTATTGGTCAATAGTAATTTTTAGCTGAAATTAATTGGAGGTTATAGCGACCTAAACTCAGTGAAAACTCCGCTTAAGATGAGAACAGTAATGCGAACAATCTAAATTATACGAACAGTATACGCTTGTTTCGGCGTTCTTTTCAAATGAAACCTAATATACAAAAAAAAAAAAAATTCTTCCCTCCGGTCATATGTCTAAACACTAGGCACTGGTCTGACGCCTTACTAAGTGAACTATTTGGATTTTCTCATGAAAATATAACAATACGCTTCTTTGATTACATATTTCTTTATTGGCCCGTCTGTCATCATCTTAAACTCTTATGTGCAAATACGCACACAGGATAATTAGGAGTCAGATATTCTATATTAAATGAAAATATTTTCCATATATATATATATATATATATATATATATATATATATATATATATATATATATGTATATATATATGTATATGTATGTATAATTTATATATATATATAAATATATTTGAATATATATTTATATATATATAGAGAGAGAGAGAGAAAGAAAGAGAGAGAGAAAGAGAGAGCGAGAGAGAGAGAGATTACTATGGCTCTACAATTTGGAGAGCCGTGATCGCCGACGCTGTTTAAGCATTAGGCTGCTGCATACATGCAATTCACTCGACACTTAATTTAGCTGAAAAAATGCGAAGCTCGCGGTTTGTTTACAAACAAACGTTTGAGCCCTTTACGAGCGGCGGACGGATGTTTAGTTAAATAGACATTCGGAAATTTGCGGCCACCGCTTCCGTAGTCAGGGGGTAGAACTGCCGACTGTCATCACGACGGTTCTAGGTTCGACCCTCGGCTTGGGATAGGTGTTAGTCTAGCGGCACTGATGAGTTGTGAAACGACGAAACAGATCTGTATGTCGATGACTAAAATATGTTTTATCTATATATATAAAAATGTAAATGTTGGTTCGTTCGGAATGAATTGTCTAAAAAACCACTGGACGGATGGCTTCCACGTTTTGGTATATGTTTACTATATCCATGTGTGTTTTTATATATTTCTTTTTAATTATAACATTATACTTAATTTTTCTATGATAAAAAGGTGGATTTCTTTTTACCGAGAGGATTTTTTTATTTAGGGACAATTATTTATTACCGCTTCCTGTCACGTGACCAGTGTTACAATTTAGCGGTTTTCCTGCTATATCTGGAGATTTCGGTTACAATCTAGCGGGAAATTCTAGAACATCTGGAGGTATTTGGCACCCACACATCCGCATTAGATTATTAAAAAATAAAGAAAAGCGCTTGAAAATATTCAATGTAAGTAAAAAAAAGTAGCATTTATTGCCTTTGGTAACAATTATTTATTGCTTATTTGTTTTGTTTTTCACCTTTTTTTTCGACTAACCATTCTTAAATCTCACTAGAAAATCGATTTTTCCAAGTACATTTTAGGTGGGGGGGATTCCAACCTCCGAAGTTTGGGTTTGTATTACTGTACACATAGATTCGAAAAAGTTGTCAAAAAACAAATATATAACAAATAACTGTTATCAAAGGTAAGATAAGTAACTTTTCTGCCAAACTGGATATTTAAATTAACCACACGTGGTCTCAAAATGAATGCCGACACTCAAAGTGTATACACATTTTGACTTCTCCCTTTACTTAAAAATTCACCAAAAATCAGGAAATTAACGAATTTTAATGAAAATTGCAGTATTTTTCAAATAATGATCGCAGAATATAATGAACTAATTATTTTTACTTAACTCTTAGTGAAAATATTTTATTTTGTTTAAACAAAAAATACCTTTACTAAAGTTATGGTTTTCAGTAGTAAATAAAAAACGCAAGAATTTATTTTTGCTTTTTTTAAAGCATCGTAATTTGTAATAAAAAATAATTTTTACAGTAACATTACGAAGAAAGCCCCTAAAGTCCGTATTAATGTATTCGATATAACTCGAAGAAAAATGAATTATCGGATACTGTTCAGGAAATTAAAGATTCAATTAGATTCCTATTTCAGTCACCTAAATTATTTAGGGTGAAATAAGTTTAGGAATTTATAACCAAACCTAAATATATATATTTTTTTGTAAATATCCTGATACGCTACTACAGAACACCGACCACTCTAATTTTTTTTTTGGGGGGGGGCAAATATATAACAAATAAATGTTATCAAAGGCAAGATAAGTTACTTTTCTACCAAACTGGATATATTTTTCGTGTTTTTATTCAATGTAACATATTTATTCAGCTCGAAAAACATACAGTGTTTACCGATGTATTTGAAAATTCAAGATGGCGTCTCACACCCTCTTTAACACCGTAAGTTTGGAAAAAGATGTTATAAATAAAAAACTATACAAAATACTATTAAAAACCCGCCGAATATATGTCAACCTATGTCACAGTAACATGTATTGAGCGAGTTTTTAACAGTATTTTATCCGGTTTTTTATTTATAACATCTTTTCCCAAACTTACCGTGTTAAAGAGAGAATCAGACTCCATCTTGAATGTTCCAATTCATCGGTAAACACTGTATGGTTTTCGAGCTGAATAAACATGTTACATTGAATAAAAACACGAAAAATATATCCAGTTAGGTAGAAAAGTAACTTATCTTGCCTTTGATAACATTTATTTGTTATATATTTGTTTTTTGACAACTTCTTCGAATCTATGTGTAAAGTAATACAAACCCAACATATTTATTCAGCTCGAAAAACGTACAGTGTTTACCGATGACTTGGAAAATTAAAGATGGCGTCTGATTCTCTCTTTAACACGGTAAGTTTGGGAAAAGGTGTTATAAATAAAAAAAACTATACAAAATACTATTAAAAACCCGCCGAATATATGTCAACCTATGTCACGGTAACATATATTGAGCGAGTTTTTAACAGTATTTTATCTGGGTTTTTATTTATAACACCTTTTCCCAAACTTACCGTGTAAAAGAGAGAATCGGACGCCATCTTGAATTTTCCAATACATCGTTAAACACTGTATGTTTTTCGAGCTGAATAAACACGTTACATTGAATAAAAACACGAAAAATATATCCAGTTTGGTAGAAAAGTAATTTATCTTGCCTTTGATAACATTTATTTGTTATATATTAGTTTTTTGACAACGTTTTCGAATCTATGTGTACAGTAATACAAACCCAATATGTTACATTGAATAAAAACACGAAAAATATATCCAGTTTGGTAGAAAAGTAACTTATCTTGCCTTTGATAACATTTATTTGTTATATATTTGTTTTTGACAACTTTTTCGAATCTATGTGTACAGTAATACTAACTCCACCGACCACTCTAATTTGTTTTTTTGGGGGGGATGTGATGTAAAGGGCGGAAAATGTTAAATGGTGTTCTAATTGGTAAATGTCGGTGCGTTACTTACGGAAAGTTTGAAAATTCGATGTTCCAGGTAAAAAAAAACAGATAAATTACCCCCCCTACTGCAACTTGGTGTGCTTTCCTTTTCTTATTTTATTTCTTTTTCAGCTAATTTTAAATTTTCCACCCAAAAAGCGCTATAATGTATTTTTGAAAATTAGAAAATTCTATGTCCTGGAAAAAAAAATCCCCTCACCCCAACGTAGTTTGTTTGGTGAAGCCGTCGTTTATGCTACAGCGTGCATGCGCGTAGAATAAACGGAAGCTGCAAAATGGTGGAAAGAAGTTTGTGGGTTCAGGGGTAAATACCATGCAAACGGTAAATTTGCCCCAAGTTTGACTATCAGATTCGTTGTCAGCGACCTCAATTACCTATACAAAAACAAATTAGAGTGGTCGGTGTTCTGTAGTAGCGTATCTGGATATTTACCTTTTTTTTTCTTGCTTAAAAAATAGCATTAATACAGTAAGTTAGGTAAACTGACTTTTTCGTTTAAAAATGGAATTATTTCCCTTTCGTTATTAACTTTTTTTTTTAAATAAATATTTTGTGTTTTATATACATAAAGTACAATTGTTGAATGTTACTGTTTTGATTATATTCGTTTGGGGGGCACAATTAAAAAATTAAGAAAGATTAAAATGAAGCGAAATTTAAGTTTCCGTTCCATTTTTACAACAACCGTAAAACAGTGCATACTCAGCAAGTTTTATCATAATTTATAAGCATATTGAAACACAAAATCAACATTTTATTTCTTTTTTTGCATAATTAATGATGGAAGTATTTTTCTGTTTATTTTCTTAACATCTGTTAAAAAAAAATAAATAATTGTACATTCTCTTGAAAAAAAAATCAAACTTTTCTCTACTTTCACATGTGTTCCATTTTAACAAACTGAGCCACAGCAACGTGTGGCCGGGTACAGCTAGTATATATATATATATATATATATATATATATATATATATATATATATATATATATATATATATATATATATATATATATCAGTCCTGATGCTTAAACAGCGTCGGCGATCACGGCTCTTTAAATTGTAAACCCATGGTAATCTCGGCAAGAAAAGTAAAGACGGTAGCTTTCCGTTGCTTTCCCTCATGATTCGGGAGTGTATCTCCCCCAGTCAGTGGAACACGCCCAAGATACCCTCCTGGAAATTTCTACGACATGGCAAGGTACATACAGCGCCCACGCCTCTCAAATTGTCACCCATTTGGTGTATGCCAGGCTAACCGTTTATTAAATCAACTGATCAGGCGTCAACGTTCTTGTATCGTATACAATATCGATGCATATAAAATAGCTTAAAGTTCTATCAACACAAAACTTGAACGTATTCAATAAACTGAAACTGTATATTCATAACAAAAATTGTGGACTCATTTCCATTAGGCTAATATTGTTACGTTGTATTAACTATAATATGAATATATACCCTTACCAAATATGGTGAAGTTTATGAAAGCAACGCTGTTTGCCTGCCTTATTGGTTGCCATCTATCAGCTGTCAGCTTACATGCCAAGATTTCCGTTAGCTAGCAGGATATTGTCGAACGAAGTCAAGATTCATGAAGCTTGTCAACAATTGCTTCAAAACCCTATTGCGTAGAACCTATCATTGGAGCTTTAGTTGAGTAGTCGAAAACCTGATAACAAACACAGCATGCTTGTCTCTGACTTTGATGTGTTTCTGTAGTTCATTTTTTTCAGGTACAAAATTAAGCTTGATAAATGCTACGTAGTCGAATCACTGAAAACAATATTTTGAATTCAGTCTATAACATAGATAATCGCAATTTAGTGGAATTTAAAAAAAAAAAAAAACCTGCACTAATGGGTATTTAAGAACAGAGTATGGAGTTTTCGACAAGCATCGACTCTTCACTCCAGATTCTGATCTCTGTTCTGACATCTTGACAGAGAATACAGTAATAGAAGACTACTATTTTTTGATCAGCAGTTAAAGATCACCTTTTATTTAGATTGTGTCAGTTGATCACCTTTTATTTATGTTGTGTCAGTTGATCATCTTTTATTTATGTTGTGTCAGTTGATCACCTTTTATTTATGTTGTGTCAGTTGATCACCTTTATTTATGTTGTGTCAGTTGATAACATTTATTTATGTTGTGTCAGTTGATCACCTTTTATTTATGTTGCGTCAGTTGATCACCTTTTATTTATGTTGTGTCAGTTGATCATCTTTTATTTATGTTGTGTCAGTTGATCACCTTTTATTTATGTTGTGTCAGTTGATCATCTTTTATTTTGTTGTGTCAGTTGATCACCTTTTATTTATGTTGTGTCAGTTGATCATCTTTTATTTATGTTGTGTCAGTTGATCACCTTTTATTTATGTTGTGTCAGTTGATCATCTTTTATTTATGTTGTGTCAGTTGATCATCTTTTATTTATGTTGTGTCAGTTGATCACCTTTTATTTATGTTGTGTCAGTTGATCATCTTTTATTTATGTTGTGTCAGTTGATCACCTTTTATTTATGTTGTGTCAGTTGATCACCTTTTATTTATGTTGTGTCAGTTGATCACCTTTTATTTATGTTGTGTCAGTTGATCACCTTTTATTTATGTTGTGTCAGTTGATCACCTTTTATTTATGTTGTGTCAGTTGATCACCTTTTATTTATGTTGTGTCAGTTGATAACATTTATTCATGTTGTGTCAGTTGATCACCTTTTATTTATGTTGCGTCAGTTGATCACCTTTTATTTATGTTGCGTCAGTTGATCACCTTTTATTTATGTTGTGTCAGTTGATCATCTTTTATTTATGTTGTGTCAGTTGATCACCTTTTATTTATGTTGTGTCAGTTGATCATCTTTTATTTATGTTGTGTCAGTTGATCACCTTTTATTTATGTTGTGTCAGTTGATCATCTTTTATTTATGTTGTGTCAGTTGATCATCTTTTATTTATGTTGTGTCAGTTGATCACCTTTTATTTATGTTGTGTCAGTTGATCACCTTTTATTTATGTTGTGTCAGTTGATCATCTTTTATTTATGTTGTGTCAGTTGATCACCTTTTATTTATGTTGTGTAAGTTGATCACCGTTTAATTATGTTGTGTCAGTCGATGACCTTTATTTATGTTGTGTCAGTTGATTACATTTATTACTGTTGTGTCAGTTGATCACCTTTTATTTATGTTGCGTCAGTTGATCACCTTTTATTAATGTTGTGTCAGTTGATCACCTTTTATTTATGTTGTGTCAGTTGATCAGCTTTTATTTATGTTGTGTCAGTTGATCACATTTATTCATGTTGTGTCAGTTGATCACCTTTTATTTATGTTGTGTCCGTTGATAACCTTTTATTTATGTTGTGTCAGTTGATCACCTTTTATTTATGTTGTGTCAGTTGATCACATTTATTCATGTTGTGTCAGTTGATCACCTTTATTTATGTTGTGTCAGTTGATCACCTTTTATTTATGTTGTGTCAGTTGATCACCTTTTATTTATGTTGTGTCAGTTGATCACCTTTTATATATGTTGTGTCAGTTGATCACATTTATTCATGTTGTGTCAGTTGATCACCTTTTATTTATGTTGTGTCCGTTGATCACCTTTTATTTATGTTGTGTCATTTGATCATATTTTATTTATGTTGTGTCAGTTGATCACCTTTTATTCATGTTGTGTCAGTTTATCACCGTTTATTTATGTTGTGGCAGTTGATCACCTTTATTTATGTTGTGTCAGTAAATAACATTTATGTTGTGTCAGTTGATCACTTTTTATTTATGTTGTGCCAGTTGATCACCTTTATTTATGTTGTGTCAGTTGATCATCTTTTATTTATGTTGTGTCAGTTGATCACCTTTTATTTATGTTGTGTCAGTTGATACTCTTTTATTTATGTTGTGCCAGTTGATCACCTTTATTTATGTTGTGCCAGTTGATCACCGTTTATTTATGTTGTGTCAGTTGATCACCTTTATTTATGTTGTGTCAGTTGATCATCTTTTATTTATGTTGTGTTAGTTTATCACCGTTTATTAATATTGTGTCAGTTGATCACCGTTCATTTATGTTGTGTCAGTTGATCATCTGTATTTATGTTGTATCAGTTGATCACCTTTATTTATGTTCTGTCAGTTGATCACCGTTTATTTATGTTGTGTCAGTCGATCACCTTTATTTATGTTGTGTCAGTTGATTACATTTATTTATGTTGCGCCAGTTGATCACCTTTATTTATGTTGTGTCAGTTGATCATCTTTTATTTATGTTGTGTCAGTTGATCACCGTTTATTTATGTTTTGTCAGTTGATCACCGTTTATTTATGTTGTGTCAGTTGATCAACTTTTATTTATGTTGTGTTAGTTGATCACCGTTTATTAATATTGTGTCAGTTGATCACCGTTCATTTATGTTGTGTCAGTTGATCATCTGTATTTATGTTGTGTCAGTTGATCACCTTTATTTATGTTGTGTCAGTTGATAACCTTTTATTTATGTTGTGCCAGTTGATCACCTTTATTAATGTTGTGTCAGTTGATAACATTTATTCATGTTGTGTCAGTTGATCACCTTTATTTATGTTGTGTCAGTTGATCATCTTTTATTTATGTTGTGTTAGTTGATCACCTTTTATTAATATTGTGTCAGTTGATCACCGTTCATTTATGTTGTGTCAGTTGATCATCTGTATTTATGTTGTGTCAGTTGATCACCTTTTATTTATGTTGTGCCAGTTGATCATCTTTTATTTATGTTGTGTCAGTTGATCACCTTTTATTTATGTTGTGTCAGTTGATAACATTTATTTATTTTGTGTCAGTTGACCACTTTTATTTATGTTGTGTCAGTTGATCACCTTTTATTCATGTTGTGTCAGTGTATCACCTTTATTTATGTTGTGTCAGTTGATCACCTTTTATTTATGTTGTGTCAGTTGATCACCTTTATTTATGTTGTGTCAGTTTATCATCTTTTATTTATGTTGTGTCAGTTGATCACCTTTTATTTATGTTGTGTCAGTTGATCACCTTTGTTTATGTTGTGTCAGTTGATCACCTTTTATTTATGTTGTGTCAGTTGATAACATTTATTAATGTTGTGTTAGTTGATCATCTTTTATTTATGTTGTGTCAGTTGATGACTTTTTATTTATGTTGTGTCAGTTGATACTCTTTTATTTCTGTTGTGTCAGTTGATCACCTTTTATTTATGTTGTGTCAGTTGATAACTTTTTATTTATGTTGTGTCAGTTGATAACTTTTTATTTATGTTGTGTCAGTTGATCACCATTATTTATGTTGTGTCAGTTGATCACTTTTATTTATGTTGTGTCAGTTGATCACTTGTTATATTTTTGTGTCAGTTGATCCCCTTTTATGTATGTTGTTTCAGTAGATAACTTTTTATTTATGTTGTGTGAGTTAATCACAGTTCATTTATATTTTGTCAGTTAATCACACTTTGTTCATTGTGTGTCAGTTGATGACCGTTATTTATATTTTGTCAGTCTATTCCATTTTTTTATGTTGTGTCAGTTAATCACCTTTTATTTAAGTTGTGTAAGTTTATCACCTTTTATTTATGTTGTGTAAGTTTATTACTTTTCATTTATGTTGTGTCAGTTAGCCGCTGTATGTTAATATCGTGTAAGTTGGTCAACTTTTATTTGTATTGTGTCCGTCGATTATCTTTTATTTATGTTGTGTTAGTTGATCATCTTTTATTTATGTTGTTTCAGTTGATCACCTTTTATTTATGTTGTGTCAGTTGATCACCTTTTATTGGTGTTGTTTCAGTTGATCCACCTTTTTTATATTGTGTGACTTGATCACCGTTTATTAATGTGGTGTCCGTTTGTCCCATATTTTGTCAGTTATTTATGTTTTCTCAATTAATTACATTTTCTTTATGTTGTGTCGGTTTATCATTTTTGTTAATGTTGTATCATTTAATCACTGTTTATTTTTGTTGTGTCAGTTGATCACCTTTTATTTATGTTGTGTCAGTTGATCACCTTTTATTTATGTTGTGTCAGTTGATCACCTTTTATTTATGTTGTGTCAGTTTATCACCTTTTATTTATGTTGTGTCAGTTGATCACCTTTTATTTATGTTGTGTCAGTTGATAACATTTATTCATGTTGTGTCAGTTGATCACCTTTTATTTATGTTGCGTCAGTTGATCACCTTTTATTTATGTTGCGTCAGTTGATCACCTTTTATTTATGTTGTGTCAGTTGATCATCTTTTATTTATGTTGTGTCAGTTGATCACCTTTTATTTATGTTGTGTCAGTTGATCATCTTTTATTTATGTTGTGTCAGTTGATCATCTTTTATTTATGTTGTGTCAGTTGATCACCTTTTATTTATGTTGTGTCAGTTGATCACCTTTTATTTATGTTGTGTCAGTTGATAACATTTATTTATGTTGTGTCAGTTGATCACCTTTTATTTATGTTGCGTCAGTTGATCACCTTTTATTTATGTTGTGTCAGTTGATCACCTTTTATTTATGTTGTGTCAGTTAATCACCTTTGATTTATGTTGTGTCAGTTGATCACCTTTTATTTATGTTGTGTCAGTTGATCACCTTTTATTTATGTTGTGTCAGTTGATCATCTTTTATTTATGTTGTGTCAGTTGATCACCTTTTATTTATGTTGTGTAAGTTGATCACCGTTTAATTATGTTGTGTCAGTCGATGACCTTTATTTATGTTGTGTCAGTTGATTACATTTATTACTGTTGTGTCAGTTGATCACCTTTTATTTATGTTGCGTCAGTTGATCACCTTTTATTTATGTTGTGTCAGTTGATCACCTTTTATTTATGTTGTGTCAGTTGATCAGCTTTTATTTATGTTGTGTCAGTTGATCACATTTATTCATGTTGTGTCAGTTGATCACCTTTTATTTATGTTGTGTCCGTTGATAACCTATTATTTATGTTGTGTCAGTTGATCACCTTTTATTTATGTTGTGTCAGTTGATCACATTTATTCATGTTGTGTCAGTTGATCACCTTTATTTATGTTGTGTCAGTTGATCACCTTTTATTTATGTTGTGTCAGTTGATCACCTTTTATTTATGTTGTGTCAGTTGATCACCTTTTATATATGTTGTGTCAGTTGATCACCTTTGTTTATGTAGTGTCAGTTGATCACCTTTTATTTATGTTGTGTCCGTTGATCACCTTTTATTTATGTTGTGTCATTTGATCATATTTTATTTATGTTGTGTCAGTTGATCACCTTTTATTAATGTTGTGTCAGTTTATCACCGTTTATTTATGTTGTGGCAGTTGATCACCTTTATTTATGTTGTGTCAGTAAATAACATTTATGTTGTGTCAGTTGATCACTTTTTATTTATGTTGTGCCAGTTGATCACCTTTATTTATGTTGTGTCAGTTGATCATCTTTTATTTATGTTGTGTCAGTTGATCACCTTTTATTTATGTTGTGTCAGTTGATACTCTTTTATTTATGTTGTGTCAGTTGATCACCTTTATTTATGTTGTGCCAGTTGATCACCGTTTATTTATGTTGTGTCAGTTGATCACCTTTATTTATGTTGTGTCAGTTGATCATCTTTTATTTATGTTGTGTTAGTTTATCTCCGTTTATTAATATTGTGTCAGTTGATCACCGTTCATTTATGTTGTGTCAGTTGATCATCTGTATTTATGTTGTATCAGTTGATCACCTTTATTAATGTTGTGTCAGTTGATCACCGTTTATTTATGTTGTGTCAGTCGATCACCTTTATTTATGTTGTGTCAGTTGATTACATTTATTTATGTTGCGCCAGTTGATCACCTTTATTTATGTTGTGTCAGTTGATCACCTTTTATTTATGTTGTGTCAGTTGATCACCGTTTATTTATGTTGTGTCAGTTGATCACCTTTTATTTATGTGGTGTCAGTTGATCATCTTTTATTTATGTTGTGTCAGTTGATCACCTTTTATTTATGTTGTGTAAGTTGATCACCGTTTAATTATGTTGTGTCAGTCGATGACCTTTATTTATGTTGTGTCAGTTGATTACATTTATTACTGTTGTGTCAGTTGATCACTTTTTATTTATGTTGTGTCAGTTGATCACCTTATATTTATGTTGTGTCAGTTGATCACCTTTTATTTATGTTGTGTCAGTTGATCAGCTTTTATTTATGTTGTGTCAGTTGATCACATTTATTCATGTTGTGTCAGTTGATCACCTTTTATTTATGTTGTGTCCGTTGATAACCTTTTATTTATCACCTTTTATTTATGTTGTGTCAGTTGATCACCTTTTATATATGTTGTGTCAGTTGATCACATTTATTCATGTTGTGTCAGTTGATCACCTTTTATTTATGTTGTGTCTGTTGATCACCTTTTATTTATGTTGTGTCATTTGATCATATTTTATTTATGTTGTGTCAGTTGACCACTTTTTATTAATGTTGTGTCAGTTTATCACCGTTTATTTATGTTGTGGCAGTTGATCACCTTTATTTATGTTGTGTCAGTAAATAACATTTATGTTGTGTCAGTTGATCACTTTTTATTTATGTTGTGCCAGTTGATCACCTTTATTTATGTTGTGTCAGTTGATCATCTTTTATTTATGTTGTGTCAGTTGATCACCTTTTATTTATGTTGTGTCAGTTGATACTCTTTTATTTATGTTGTGCCAGTTGATCACCTTTATTTATGTTGTGCCAGTTGATCACCGTTTATTTATGTTGTGTCAGTAGATCACCTTTATTTATGTTGTGTCAGTTGATCATCTTTTATTTATGTTGTGTTAGTTTATCACCGTTTATTAATATTGTGTCAGTTGATCACCGTTCATTTATGTTGTGTCAGTTGATCATCTGTATTTATGTTGTATCAGTTGATCACCTTTATTTATGTTGTGTCAGTTGATCACCGTTTATTTATGTTGTGTCAGTCGATCACCTTTATTTATGTTGTGTCAGTTGATTACATTTATTTATGTTGCGCCAGTTGATCACCTTTATTTATGTTGTGTCAGTTGATCATCTTTTATTTATGTTGTGTCAGTTGATCACCGTTTATTTATGTTTTGTCAGTTGATCACCGTTTATTTATGTTGTGTCAGTTGATCATCTTTTATTTATGTTGTGTTAGTTGATCACCGTTTATTAATATTGTGTCAGTTGATCACCGTTCATTTATGTTGTGTCAGTTGATCATCTGTATTTATGTTGTGTCAGTTGATCACCTTTATTTATGTTGTGTCAGTTGATAACCTTTTATTTATGTTGTGCCAGTTGATCACCTTTATTAATGTTGTGTCAGTTGATCACCTTTTATTTATGTTGTGTCAGTTGATCACCTTTATTTATGTTGTGTCAGTTGATCATCTTTTATTTATGTTGTGTTAGTTGATCACCTTTTATTAATATTGTGTCAGTTGATCACCGTTCATTTATGTTGTGTCAGTTGATCATCTGTATTTATGTTGTGTCAGTTGATCACCTTTTATTTATGTTGTGCCAGTTGATCATCTTTTATTTATGTTGTGTCAGTTGATCACTTGTTATATTTTTGTGTCAG
Source organism: Euprymna scolopes (assembly GCF_053919585.1). Taxonomy (NCBI): domain Eukaryota; kingdom Metazoa; phylum Mollusca; class Cephalopoda; order Sepiida; family Sepiolidae; genus Euprymna; species Euprymna scolopes. The sequence goes on from NC_136514.1 coordinate 45,551,581, forward strand.
TTGATTCCCTTTTATGTATGTTGTTTCAGTAGATAACTTTTTATTTATGTTGTGTGAGTTAATCACAGTTCATTTATATTTTGTCAGTTAATCACATTTTGTTCATTGTGTGTCAGTTGATGACCGTTATTTATATTTTGTCAGTCTATTCCATTTTTTTATGTTGTGTCAGTTAATCACCTTTTATTTAAGTTGTGTAAGTTTATCACCTTTTATTTATGTTGTGTCAGTTTATTACTTTTCATTTATGTTGTGTCAGTTAGCCGCTGTATGTTAATATCGTGTCAGTTGGTCAACTTTTATTTGTATTGTGTCCGTCGATTATCTTTTATTTATGTTGTGTTAGTTGATCATCTTTTATTTATGTTGTTTCAGTTGATCACCTTTTATTTATGTTGTGTCAGTTGATCACCTTTTATTGGTGTTGTTTCAGTTGATCCACCTTTTTTATATTGTGTGACTTGATCACCGTTTATTAATGTGGTGTCCGTTTGTCCCATATTTTGTCAGTTATTTATGTTTTCTCAATTAATTACATTTTCTTTATGTTGTGTCGGTTTATCATTTTTTGTTAATGTTGTATCATTTTATCACTGTTTATTTTTGTTGTGTCAGTTGATCACCTTTTATTTATATTGTGTTAGTTTATCACTTTTTGTTTATTTTTTTTCAGTTGATACCCTTTTACTTATATTGTGTCAGTTAATCACCTTTTATAGATATTTTATCAGTTAATCATATTTTATTTATTTTTTTGCAGTTGATTACCTTTTTTATATTTATTATGTAGTGTCAGATCATATACTTTCATTTATGTTGTCTTTAAATTGATCCGCTTTTATTGATATTTTGTCAGTTGACCACCTTTAATTTACGTTTTCTCAATTAATAACATATTATTTATGTTGTGTCAGTTGATCACTTTTTATTTAAGTTGTGTCATTTTATCATCGTTTATTTATGTTCTGTCAGTTGATCAACTTTTATTTATGTTGTGTCAGTTGATCAACTTTTATTTATATTGTGTAAGTTGATCCCCTTTTATTCATATTTTGTCAGTTTATTTATGTATTCACAATCAATTACATTTTATTTATGTTGTGTCAGTTGATCACCTTTTATTTGTGCTGTGTCTTCTGATCACCTTTGTGTTTCTATTGTGTCAGTTGATCAACTTTGTAGATATATTGTGTCAGTTGATCACTTTATATTAATGTTGTAACAGTATATCCCTTTTATTTATGTTGTGTCAGTAGATATTTTTTTATTTTTTGTTGTGTAAGTTACTAACTTTTTATTTATTTTTTGGTAGTTAATCAAATTTTATTTATGTTGTGTCAATTGATAATCTTTTATTTATATTTTGTAAGGCAATCACATTTTATTTATGTTGTGTTAGTTGATTACCTTCGATTTATGTTGTGTCAGTTGATCACCTTTTATGTGTGTTGTGTTACGTGATCACATTTTATTTATGTTGTGTCAGTTGATCATCTTTCATTTATGTTGTGTTAGTTGATCCCCATTGTATTCATATTTCCTCAGTTAGTCACCTTTTTTATGTTGTGTCAGTTTATCAACGTTTATGTAAGTTGCGTCAGTTTTTTGGTTGTGTAAGTTTGTCACATTTTAATTATATTGTGTCAGTTGATCACTTTTTATTCATGTTGTGCCAGTTGATCATCTTTTTTGTGTTGTGTCAGTTGATCACTTTTTACTTATATTGTGTCAGTGATCATCTTTTATTTATGTTGTGTCAGTAGATCACCGTTTTTATGTTGTTGCACTTGATCCACTTTTATTTGTATTGTTTCAGTTGATCACCTTTTATTTATGTTTTCTCAATTAATCTCATTTTATTTATGTTGTGTCAGTTTATCACTTTTTATTCATGTTGTGTCAGTTGATCACCTTTTGTTTATGTTGATTCAGTTGATCACCTTTTATTTGTATTGTGGCATGTTATCACTTGTTATTTATATTGTGTCAGTTTATCACTTTTTCTTCATGTCGTGTAAGTTTAAAACTTTTTATTTCTGTTATGTCAGGTAATCACCTTTTATTTATGCTGTTTTAATTAATCACATTTTATTTATGTTGTGTCAGTTGATAATTTTTTATTTATGTTTTGCCACTTGATACCCTTTTATTTATATTGTGTCAATTGATCACCTTTTATTTGTGTTGTCTGAGTAATTAATCTTTTATTTTTATTGTGTCAGTTGATTTTTTTTTTATTTATGTTGTGTAAGTTTATCACTATTTATTTATGTTGTGTCAGTTGATCACCTTTATATATATTGTGTCTGTTGATCACTTTTTATTTATGTTGTGTCAGTTAATAACCTTTTATTAATATTTTGTAATTAATCACATTTTATTTATGTTGTGTCAGTTGATCACCTTTTATTTGTATTGTACCATGTGATAACTTTTTATTTATATTGTGTCAGTTGATCACCTATTATTTATGCTGTGTCAGTTGATAACGTTTTATTTATGTTGTGTCAGTTGATCACTTTTTAATTGTGCTTTGTCAGTGTATCACTTTTATTTATATTGTGTCAGTTGATCACTATTTATTTATGTTGTGTCAGTTGATCCCCTTTGCTTTGTGTTGTGTCAGTTGACTACTTTTTTATGTTGTGTCAGTTAAACACTTTTTATTTACATTTTGTCAGTTAATCACATTTTATTCATGTTGTCTCAGTTGATCACCTTTAATTTCTGTTGTGTGAATTGAGAACCTTTTTATGTATATTTTCTCAGTTAGTAACCTTTTTTTTGTTGTGTCTGTTGATCACCTTTTATTTATATTTTTTCAGTCAATCAGCCTTTGTTGATGTTGTGTCAGTTTATCACCTTTTATGTATGTTGTGTCAGTTGATCACCTTTTTTATGTTGTCTCAGTTGATAACCTTGTTTATGTTGTGTAAGTTGATCACCTTTTATTTAAGTTGTGGCAGTTTATGATCTTTTATTTTTGTTTTGTTAGTTTTTCACCTTTTATTTATATTTTCTCAGTTATTCACCTTTTATTTAGGTTGTGTCAGTTGATCACCTATTATTTATATTGTGTCAGTTGATCACTTTTTATTTATGTTGTGTTAAGTGGTCACCTTTTATTTATGTTGTTTCAGTTGATCAACATTTGTTTATATTGTGTCAGTTGATCACTTTTTATTCATGTTGTGTCGGTTGATCACCTTTTATTTATCTTGTCTTAGACTATCATCTTTTATTTATCTGGTGTCATTTTATCAGCGTTTATTTATGTTGTTTCAGTTGAGCAACTTTTATTTATATTGTGTCAGTAGATCATCTTTTATTTATGTTGTGTTAGTTGATCACCTTTTATGTATGTTGTGTCAGTTGATCACCTGTTTTTAATATTGTGTCAGTTTATCACCTTTTATTTATGTTGTGTTAGTTGATAATTTTTTATTTATGTTGCGTCAGTTGATCATCTTTTATTAATGTTGTGTCAGTTAATAACTGTTTATTTATGTTATGCCAGCAGATCATGTGTTATTTATGTTGGTCAGTAAATATTTTTTTTTATATTTTGTCAGGTAATCACATTTTATTTATGTTGTGTCAGTTATTAACCTTTTATTTATATTTTGACAGTCAATAACATTTTATTTATGTTGTGTCAGTTGATCACCTTTTGTTTATGTTATGTCAGTTGATCACCTTTTATGTATGTTGTGTCAGTTGATCACTTTGTATTTATGTTGTGTAAGTGGATCATCTGTTTTATGTTGTGTTAGTTTATCCTCTTGTATTTATGTAGTGTCAGTTTATCACATTTTATGTATATTGTGCCAGTGTATCATCTTTTATTTATGTTTTCTCAATAAATCCAATTTTATTTGTTTGTCAGTTGATCACCTTTTATTTATATTGTGTCAGTTGATCTCGTTTTATGTATATTATGTCAGTTGATCACTTTTTATTTATATTGTGTCAGTTTATCATCTATTGTTTATGTTGTGTTAGTTGATCACCTTTATTTATGTTTTTTTTGTTGATCATCTTTTATTTATTATGTGTCAGTAGATCATCTTTTGTTTATGTTGTGTCATTTGATAATCTTTTATTTATGTTGTCTTAGTTGATCGCCTTTGTTTATGTTTTGTCAGTTGATCACCTTTTATTTATGTTGTGTCAGGTGATCACCTTTTATTTATTTTTTTTCGTTGATCACCTGTTATTTATGTTCTGTTTGTTTATCACTTTTTATGTATGTTGTTTCAGTTGATCACCTTTTATTTATTTATTGTCAGTTGACCATCTTTTATTTATGTTGTGGCAGTTGATCATCTTTTATTTATGTTGTGTCAGTTGATCACCTTTTATTTATGTTGTGTCAGTTGATCACCTTTTATTTATGTTCTGTCAGTTGATGACCTTTTATTTATGTTGTGTCAGTTAATCACCTTTTATTTATGTTGTGTCTGTTGATGACGTTTATTTATGTTGTGTCAATTGATCACCGTTTATTTATGTTGTGTCAGTTGATCAACCTTTTATTAATGTTGTGTTAGTTTATCATATTTTATTCATGTTGTTTCAGTTGATCACCTTTTATTTATTTATTGTCAGTTGACCATCTTTTATGTATCTTCTGTCAGTTGATCATCTTTTATTTATGTTGTGTCAGTTGATCACCATTATTTATGTTGTGTTAGTTGATCACCTTTTATTTATGTTGTGTTTGTTGATAATTTTTTTATTTATGTTGTGTCAGTTGATACTCTTTTATTTATGTTGTGTAAGTTTATCACCTTTTAATGTGTGTTGTGTCCGTCGATTATCTTTTATTTATGTTGTGTTAGTTGATCATCTTTTATTTATGTTGTTTCAGTTGATCACCTTTTATTTATGTTGTGTCAGTTGATCACCTTTTATTGGTGTTGTTTCAGTTGATCCACGTTTTTTATATTGTGTGACTTGATCACCGTTTATTAATGTGGTGTCCGTTTGTCCCATATTTTTTCAGTTTTTTATGTTTTCTCAATTAATTACATTTTCCTTATGTTGTGTCGGTTTATCACTTTTTGTTAACGTTGTATCATTTTATCACTGTTTATTTTTGTTGTGTCAGTTGATCACCTTTATTTATATGGTGTTAGTTTATCACTTTGTTTTTATTTTTGTTCAGTTGATCCCCTTTTACTTATATTGTGTCAGTTAATCACCTTTTATAGATATTTTGTCAGTTAATCACATTTTATTTATTTTGTGTCAGTTGATCACCTTTTTTATATTTTTTTATGTAGTGTCAGATTATATACTTTCATTTATGTTGTGTGTAAATTGATCCGCTTTTATTGATATTTTGTCAGTTGATTACCTTTAATTTACGTTTTCTCAATTAATAACATATTATTTATGTTGTGTCAGTTGATCAATTTTATTTAAGTTGTGTCATTTTATCATCGTTTATTGATGTTCTGTCAGTTGATCAACTTTTATTTATGTTGTGTCAGTTGATCAACTTTTATTTATATTGTGTAAGTTTATCCCCTTTTATTCATATTTTGTCAGTTTATTTATGTATTCTCAATCAATTACATTTTATTTATGTTGTGTCAGTTGATCACCTTTTATTTGTGCTGTGTCTGCTGATCGCCTTTGTGTTTCTATTGTGTCAGTTGACTAACTTTTATTTATATTGTGTCAGTTTATTACATTTTATTGATGTTGTGTCAGTTAATAACTTTTTAGATATATTGTGTCAGTTGATCACTTTTTCTTTATGTTGTAACAGTATATCCCTTTTATTTCTGTTGTGTCAGTAGGTAATTATTTATTTATGTTGTGTCAGTTACTAACTTTTTATTTATTTTTTCGTAGTTTATCATCTTTCATTTATGTTGTGTCAATTGATAATCTTTTATTTATATTTTGTAAGGCAATCACATTTTATTTATGTTGTGTTAGTTGATTACCTTCGATTTATTTTGTGTCAGTTGATCATCTTTTATTTGTGTTGTGTTACGTGATCACATTTTATTTATGTTGTGTCAGTTTATCATCTTTAATTTATGTTGTGTTAGTTGATCCCCATTGTATTCATATTTCCTCGGTTAGTCACCTTTTTATGTTGTGTCAGTTTATCAACTTTTATTTAAGTTGCGTCAGTTGATCTTCTTTTTTTTGTTGTTGTGTAAGTTTGTCACATTTTAATTATATTGTGTCAGTTGATCACTTTTTATTAATTTTGTTGTGCCAGTTGATCATCTTTTTTGTGTTGTGTAGTTGATAACTTTTTACTTATATTGTGTCAGTGATCATTTTTTATTTATGTTGTGTCAGTTGATCACCTTTTTTTATGTTGTTGCACTTGATCCACTTTTATTTATATTGTGTCAGTTGATCACCTTTTATTTATGTTTTCTCAATTAATCTCATTTTATTTATGTTGTGTCAGTATATCACTTTTTATTCATGTTGTGTCAGTTGATCACCTTTTGTTTATGTTGATTCAGTTGATCACCTTTTATTTGTATTGTGGCATGTTATCACTTGTTATTTATATTTTGTCAGTTTTTCTTCATGTCGTGTAAGTTAATAACGTTTTATTTCTATTGTGTCAGGTAATCACCCTTTATTTATGCTGTCTCAATTAATCACATTTTATTTATGTTGTGTCAGTTGATCATTTTTTATTTATTTTTTGCCACTTGATACCCTTTTATTTTTATTGTGTCAATTGATCACCTTTTATTTGTGTTGTCTGAGTAATTAATCTTTTATTTTTATTGTGTCAGTTGATTATTTTTTTATTTATGTTGTGTAAGTTTATCACTATTTATTTATGTTGTGTCAGTTGATCATCTTTATATATATTGTGTCTGTTGATTACTTTTTATTTATGTTCTGTCAGTTAATCACCTTTTATTCATATTTTGTAAGTTAATCACAGTTTATTGATGTTGTGTCAGTTGATCACCTTTTATTTGTATTGTATCATGTGATAACTTTTTATTTATGTTGTGTCAGTTGATCACCTATTATTTATGCTGTGTCAGTTGATAACGATTTATTTATGTTGTGTCAGTAGAGCACTTTTTAATTGTGTTGTATTAGTGTATCACTTTTATTTATATTGTGTCAGTTGATCACTATTTATTTATGTTGTGTCAGTTGATCCCCTTTGCTTTGTGTTGTGTCAGTAGACTACTTTTTATTTAAGTGGTGTCAGTTTATGATCTTTTTTTTGTTTTGTTAGTTTTTCACCTTTTATTTATATTTTCTCAGTTATTCACCTTTTATTCATGTTGTGTCAGTTGATCACCTATTATTTATATTGTGTCAGTTGATCACCTTTTATTTAAGTTGTGTCAAGTGATCACTATTTATTTATGTTGTTTCAGTTGATCAACGTTTGTTTATATTGCGTCAGTTGATCACTTTTAATTTATGTTGTTTCGGTTGATCACCTTTTATTTATCTTGTGTCAGACTATCATCTTTTATTTATGTTGTGTCATTTTATCAGCGTTTATTTATGTTGTTTCATTTGAGCTTCTTTTGTTTATATTGTGTCAGTAGATCATCTTTTATTTATGTTGTGTTAGTTGATCACCTTTTATGTATGTTGTGTCAGTTGATCACCTTTTTAATATTGTGTCAGTTGATCACCTTTTATATATGTTGTGTTAGTTGATAATTTTTTATTTATGTTGCGACAGTTGATCATCTTTTATTAATGTTGTGTCAGTTAATAACTGTTTATTTATGTAACGCCAGTAGATCACGTGTTATTTATGTTGTGTCAGTAAATATTTTTTTGTTTATATTTTGTCAGGTAATCACATTTTATTCATGTTGTGTTAGTTATTGACCTTTTATTTATATTTTGACAGTCAATAACATTTTATTTATGTTGTGTCAGTTGATCACCTTTTGTTTATGTTATGTCAGTTGATCACCTTTTATGTATGTTGTGTCAGTTGATCACTTTGTATTCATGTTGTGTAAGTGGATCATCTGTTTTATGTTGTGTTAGTTTATGCTCTTGTATCTATGTTGTATCAGTTTATCACATTTTATGTATATTGTGTCAGTGTATCATCTTTTATTGATGTTTTCTCAATAAGTCCAATTTTATTTGTTTGTCAGTTGATCACCTTTTATTTATATTGTGTCAGTTTATGACCTTTTATGTATATTGTGTTAGTTGATCACTTTTTATTTATATTGTGCCAGTTTATCATCTATTGTTTATGTTGTGTAAGTTGATCACCTTTATTTATGTTGTGTTTGTTGATCATCTTTTATTTATGTTGTGTCAGTAGATCATCTTTTGTTTATGTTGTGTCATTTGATAATCTTTTATTTATGTTGTCTTAGTTGATCGCCTTTGTTTAGTGTTTGTCAGTTGATCACCTTTTATTTATGTTGTGTCTGTTGATCACATTTTATTTATTTATTGTCAGTTGATCATCTTTTATTTATGTTGTGTCTGTTGATCACCTTTTATTTATGTTGTGTGAGTTGATCACCTTTTATTTATGTTGTGTCAGTTGATCACCTTTTATTTATGTTGTGTCAGTTGATCACCTGTTATTCACGTTGTGTCGGTTGATCACCTTTTATTTATGTTGTGTCAGTGGATCACCTTTTATTTATGTTGTGTCAGTTGATCACATTTTATTTATTTATTGTCGGTTGATCATCCTTTATTTATGTTGTGTCAGTTGATCTCCTTTTATTTATTTATTGTCAGTTGATCATCTTTTATTTATGTTGTGTCAGGTGATCACCTTTTATTTATGTTGTGTCAGTTGATCACCTTTTATTTACGTTGTGTCAGTTGATCACCTTTTATTTATGTCAGTTGATCACCTTTTATTTATGTTGTGTCAGTTGATCACCTTTTATTCATGTTGTATCAGTTGATCATCTTTTATTTATGTTGTGTCAGTTGATTACCTTTATTTATGTTGTGTCAGTTGATCACCTTTTATTTATGTTGTGTCTGTTGATCATCTTTTATTTATGTTGTCTTAGTTGATCACCTTTTATTTATTTATTGTCAGTTGATCATCTTTTATTTATGTAGTGTCAGTTGATCACCTTCTGTTAATGTTGTGTCAGTTGATCACCTTTTATTTACGTTGTGTCAGTTGATCACCTTTTATTTATGTAGTCTCAGTTGATCACCTTTCATTTATGTTGTGTCCGTTGATCACCTTTTATTCAGATTGTGTCAGTTTATCATCTTTTATTTATGTTGTGTTAGTTGATCACCTTTTATTTATGTTGTGTCAGTTGATCACCTTTTATTTATGTTGTGTCAGTTGACCACCTTTTATTTTTGCTGTGTAAGTTAATCACCTTTTATTTATGTTGTGTCAGTTGATCTCCTTTTATTTATGTTGTGTCAGTTGATCACCTTTTATTTATGTTGTGTCAGTTGATCACCTTTTATCTATGTTGTGTCAGTGGATCACCTTTTATTTATGTTGTGTCAGTTGGTCATCTTTTATTTATGTTGTGTCAGTTGATCATCTTTTAGTTATGTGTTGTCAGTTGATCACTTTTTATGTATGGTCTGTTTTGTGATACCCCTTAAAATTTTGTTGTGTAAGTTGATCACTGTTTATTTGTATCGTGTCAGTTTATCACTTTTTATTTATGTTGTGTCATTTTATCAGCATTTATTTATATTGTTTCAGTTCGTCACCTTTTATTTATGTTATGTCAGTTGATCACCTTTTGTTTATGTTGTGTCAGTTGATCACCTTTTATTTTTCTTGTGTAAGTTGATCACCTTTTATTTATGTTGTGTCAGTTGATCCCCTTTTATTTATGTTGTGTCAGTTGATCAACTTTTATTTATGTTGTGTCAGTTGATCACCTTTTATCTATGTTGTGTCATTTGATCACCTTTTATTTATGTTGTGTCAGTTGATCATCTTTTATTTAGATGTTGTCAGTTGATCACTTTTTATTTATGGTCTGTTTTGTGATACCCCTTAAAATTTTGTTGTGTAAGTTGATCACTGTTTATTTGTATCGTGTCAGTTGATCACTTTTTATTTATGTTGTGTCATTTTATCAGCATTTATTTATATTGTTTCAGTTCGTCACCTTTTATTGATGTTATGTCAGTTGATCACCTTTTATTTATCTTGTGTCAGGTGATCACTTTTTATTTATGTTGTGTCAGTTGATCACCTTTTATTTATGTCCAGAGATATACAAGCCTCACGCTAGAAACACAAGCAAGGATATTTGTTCTTTACATCAACTTATAAGTCAAACTGTAACAATGTCCCTGGTAAAATGTTTTGGACTTTTAAGGTGTTTTTTTACTCCAATGATTTTGCCGATCTTTTTTATAACCACAATGTATAACAATCAACCAATCAGAAGCTTCAAAATTAGTATAAAACATGTCGAATTTTTTTATTCAATCAGTTCGCCGTCGGCCCCTGTGTTTAGGCGACTGAATTGTGACTGCATTGATTCGTCGGCGCCATGTTTGTTACTAATAATTACTCAACACTCGAAATCGTGACTGCATTGATTCTTCGCTGATTATATTTTATTCCGCCATCTTGGTTCAACATAATGCTTCAACAGTTTACAACCCTTTAGCTATTTTATATAATATACATCCCTTTCGCCCTAATGTAGCTTCACAACTGCAGCTTATCTGATTATTGTTGCTATTGAGCGTCATTTACGATGGTTCTATTGGCATTCGTTTCCCCAGTATCTTTCCCTTAAGAAGTATTGCGTTTTTTTTTTCTTGGAAGTTATTGTGTATTAACGGACTGGACTCCGTGATGCTTGCATCTCCAAGCGAAATGTTTCTGGTGTAACAAGCTCGACTCAAACTGTGAACGCTCAGGTTGTCATTCTGTCTCAAAAGACACCGTCACCTCCCTGCGAGCAATGCCGGGGATATTACAGAAAAGTATACAAGCTTCTCACTTTTGCAAATCCAAAGTTAGCTCACATTAGAACATGTCTTTTTTTGTTATTTTTTTTAGATTCAAGTAATTACCTAGTTACTACCGTCACATTAAGATTGAGATATAATGGTTAAAATCCTTTTACCAGGATTATAAAAATGTATAATAAAAAAAGTATTCAATCAGAAACGATTCAGGTCGACTGAGACTGTGTGCGATGCTTTTGACACGTCATTTTCTCTCAGATTTTATGAAATGTATACACTCTGTGACATTTTTTGTATGATAATTTTCCATCCATTATTCGAGCAATCCTATCCGTTGGATGTAAAACCAAATACAAAGTCAATAGAAATCAGAAAGTTTCATTGAAATAGGATTTCTTTATACTGAATAGATTTAATATCAAAGAAGCGTGTTATTTTGAATCAAATTTCTACATCTTCTGAAAATTATTAAGAATTCTAATATACTAGCATGTGTGATCGGCGTTACTCAGGTGTTTGCAAGTGTGCGTTGAACGAAAGAATGTGGTAGTAGGAAGGCAGGGTCAGACCCGTACCGTGAAGGAGGAAAAGAAAGGAGAAAACGTAGCGTCTTTGCTGTTACGACCACCGCCACACCGGAAGTGACGTATGTTTAAATTAAGGCTAGACAATCGAAAAGAGAGGATGACTTTCGAAAATATCGGCAAAAAAAGCGACCGCTCCCTGTAGAAAATTGCACAATTGAGGATGTAGAAATAAATGTTTTTGCCAATTTGTCGGTATTTGTCGTCTGAATGGTCGAACTTCAAAACATTACTGATCTTGTAAAAATCCGTCGCCTCTGTCGTAAGTTTTAGGCAGAAATCAAAACAGACATACATACATTTATATATTGGTAGGTAAAATGTTGACCCAAACCTATTAAAAAGCTTAACCTATATCTGAACGCCCTTTATGTAAAATTTCAAAAGTTTAGACCAAAAATTGGCCCAGTAATTTGGTAGAGACCGCAGAGATCAACTTTTATATATTCGACCCCTATTATGACCCCTTAACATTCACTTTTGGGGCTCAAATTAAGTTACTAAGTTAGATCCATGGCAAAGGAACCTATATCTTAAATTTCATGCGTTTATACCCAAAATTGGCGAAGGAGTTTAGTAGAGTTATCAGATGTAAAATCGTTGAACTTTGACCCTTTAACAGTCAAATTTCTGGCTAAAAACAGATTTTTTTACATAGGCATCACCACATAATCAAGGCCAAGAGGCCACTCAAGGATAAGGGTTAAAGAGTGTATAGAAGAAATTGGACAATATAGTAATCATTAGTAATGAACATTTGGTAAATTTGATAACTTATAATGAACGGTTCGTCAAGAACTTATTTACGTTAGACTTGAAGACAACCATATTGTAGTCAGCCGGAAAGCAGGAAAACGGAAGACAATTCCACAGGCGTGCAGTTCTAAGAAAGAAGCTTTGTTCATGGAATCTACGTTTAAGTTTAGGCACAGATAAAGAGTGGGGGAATTATTGATAGTGTTTACAGCTAGACGAGTGTTTCTTGTAAAAGTTAGGCGAGGGGGGACCATAGATTGAAGCTCAGTCGAACACTTTCCATGAAAATAACGATACATCAGAGATAAACTCGCAACATCTCTTCTGTGAGATAGAGGTTGCAAGGAAGAGAAAAGGACATCTCCTACGAGGCTACGAAGTGTATTTTGAACTCTATCAAGACAGGCCAAGTCCTTTCTAGCAGCTCCTGCCCAGATGTGGCAACAGTATTCCATCCTTGGACGTACCTGGCTCTTATATAGATAGAGAATAGCATCAGCAGTGAGATATCTACCGGATCTATAGACAGATCCCACCATTTTTCCAGCGGCCTTGGCAACAGATTTGATGTACGTGTTCCATTTAAGATCAGGAGTAATGGACAAGCCAAGAAGCTTGTCAAAACTTGAGACCTCCTGAAGACGAGAGCCATTCATTTCAATTGATACCAGATGTGGATCAGAATGTTGATGATGTAAAGAGAGAAGATTGGTTTTAGATGCATTAAAAGTAACCAGCCACTCCTTACCCCATCGTACTACGTGCTCAAGATCAGAGGAGAGAGAATTGGAGAGAACTTGGTCGTTTACTGTCTTAGATGTGCTACCATAAATGGTAGTGTCGTCAGCATAAATGTCTACAAATGATGTAAGGATGTTATTTGGAAGATCATTAATGTAGATCAGGAAAAGAGGTGTGCCCAGGATGGACCCCTGAGGGACACCGGCATTAATACTTCTGATTTTTGCCCCTCAACTACTACTCTTATGAACCTATCAGAAAGAAATGATTTAATAATTGAGAAGACATGTCCAGCAATACCATAGCTAGAGATCTCATGAAGTAAACCTTTATGCCATACCCTATCAAAAGCCTTAGATATGTCAAGAGCAATTGCCCTAGAAAGGTTGCCTCCGTCGAGAGATTTGCTAATCCTATGAGATATAACTGTAAGCACATCTGCTGTAGATCTAGCAGAACGGAAACCATATTGAGTGTAACTAAGAAGGTTATTTTTGTTGAGATGGTTGATTATTTCTGTATTTAACACAGATTCCAGCAATGACGCACAGGAGACTTATTGGTCTGTACTGAGAGGGGGATGAGCGATCACCTGAATTCTTAAATACAGGGCATACTGATGAAATTTTCCAGAGAGATGGGAAACTATTCTCCTTAAGATTAGAAGACATTTCCAGCAATACCATAGCTAGAGATCTCATGAAGTAAACCTTTATGCCATACCCTATCAAAGGCCTTAGATATGTCAAGAGCAATTGCCCTAGAAAGGTTGCCTCCGTCGAGAGATTTGCTAATCCTATGAGATATAACTGTAAGCACATCTGCTGTAGATCTAGCAGAACGGAAACCATATTGAGTGTCACTAAGAAAGTTATTTTTGTTGAGATGGTTGATTATTTCTGTATTTAACACAGATTCCAGCAATGACGCACAGGAGACTTATTGGTCTGTACTGAGAGGGGGATGAGCGATCACCTGAATTCTTAAATACAGGGCATACTGATGAAATTTTCCAGAGAGATGGGAAACTATTCTCCTTAAGATTAGAAGACATTTCCAGCAATACCATAGCTAGAGATCCCATGAAGTAAACCTTTATGCCATACCCTATCAAAGGCCTTAGATATGTCAAGAGCAATTGCCCTAGAAAGGTTGCCTCCGTCGAAAGATTTGCTAATCCTATGAGATATAACTGTAAGCACATCTGCTGTAGATCTAGCAGAACGGAAGCCATATTGAGTGGCAGTGAAATTTTCCAGGGAGATGGGAAACTATTCTCCTTAAGACAACGTTTAAACAGTTTTGTAAGTATGGGCGCTAGTTCAGGTTGAAGTTTTTTGAGTACTATAATTGGAATACCGTCAGGGCCAGTTGCTTTACTGGAATCAAGGTTTTTGATTAGCTTCGCAACATCACGTACAGATATACGTATATCACATAGCGTGTTTTCTGATACAAGAGGAAATATTGGGGGTTGGCGGCCTTGATTGCAAAGGATAGAATTAGCTGCAAAGTTCTTGACAAAGAGTTTGGCTTTGTCTGATGCTGACGAGATTACCTCAGGTCCATTGATAATAGTTGGGATGGATCACACGCTTCTGTTCAGGATTCTGTTTGCTATTTGCCAAAACTGGTGGGAACCAAGCCGCTGCTCAGCTACTTTGGACTTAACAGATTGAGCATGCAACTCTTTTGCATTCTTTATTACTTTCTTACAACGGTAGCTGGCAGTCCTGAAAGCGGCTTTAGTTTCCATACATCTATTACGTTGGAAACAGTGGAAAAATTGATGTCTGTGCGCAATGGCAGCAGCACATTCTGGAGAGAACCATGGCTGGCTGTTAGGTTTTTGCTGAAACTTTTTCGAGGGTATGAAACGGTCAATACCTACAATTAATCATTCCGTCAGGTCTAATACTATAGAGGACACATCCTTTTTAAACATGGAATGCCAGAGGTAGATCAGATATAAATCTATATCAGATATAAACTATCCCAGTCAGCCTTAGTGTATCGATATACTGTACGATGGAGAGGTACGTCTGGGGACTTATTACATTTCATTTTTATCATAATTGATACAACAGAGTGGTCGGAAGAGCCAAGAGGCGACAGAACAGAAACTGAACATAGTTCAGGGCAAGTTGTGAGAAAAAGGTCTAGTAGGCTCGCATACTGGCCGTCATTGTCGGGCATACGGGTGGGTTCCTGAACAATCTGAGTGAGGTTACAAAGATTTTTCCAAATCTCAGTACCCTGTATAGCAAATTTCGAGCCTGTAGACTGCAAATTGACAAAGTTATTGCGTAATGAAATGTACAAGACACACAGACACACACACAGACGGAGAGACAGACACGTTCACTTTTATAATATATATATATATATATATATATATATATATATATATATATATATATATATATTTACTGGCTAATGTTTGGGTTCTAGCTAACTTCAACCCTTCTTTTGCTCTCTCTTTATCTCTCTCTCATGTCTGTCACACTCACTTTAAACGACACGTGTCTTACTATCTCCCCCTCTCTCTCTCTCTTTCGCAGTATATATATATATATATATATATATATATATATATATATACTAGCATTTCAGCCCGGCGTTGCTCGGGTGTTTGGATGTGTATAGTGAGAAAAAAGAAAATTATAGTAGGAAGGCAGGCTCGAACCCGTACCGCAAAGGAGGAAAAGAAAGGGGTAAAACTTAACGTTTATGCTGTTACGACCACCGCCAAACTGGAAGCTAGATATTTTAAAATTAAGGCTAGACAATCTAAAGGAGAGGATAACTTTAAAAAATATCGGCGAAAAAAGTGATCCCCCCTGTAGAAAAGTGCCTAGTTGAAGGGGAAGATATTAATGTTTTTAGCCAATTTTTCTATATTTGTCGTATTAAGGTCGAACTTTAAAACGATACTGATCTTGGAAAAACCCGTCGCCTCTATTGAAAGTTTAAGGCAGACATACAAACAGACATACATACATACATTTATATATTGGTAACTAAAAATTCTCGACCCAAACTGATGAAAAAGCTTGTCCTATCTCTGAATACCCTTTATGTAAAAAATTCAAATATTTACACTAGAAATTGCCTGAGTAATTTGGAAGTGACCGCAGAGGTCAATTTTTTTAAAAACTTTGACCACTATTATCACCCCTTAAAATTTATTGTTTTGGACTCAAATCATATTATTGAGTTAGATCCATGTCCAAGGAACCTATATCTAAAATTTAAAGTGCGTAGACCAAAAATTTTCGGAGGAGTTTGGTAGAGTTCTCAAAGGTCAAATCGTTGAACTGTGACCCCTTAATCGCAAAATTTCTGGCCAAAACCCGATCACATCGATTTTCCTAAATCTCAGTACCCAGTACATCAAATTTTGACTCTGTAGTTTAAAAATTGACAGTTATTGCCTAGGGAAATGTACACAGACACACACACACACACACACACACACACACACACACACCGACACACACACAGACACGTTCACTTTTATAGATATACTAGCAATGGATGCCCGGCGTTGCCCGGGTGTTGGGAGGTGTATGCTGAGCAAAAAAAAAAAAAAAAAACGTAATATTTTTTAACTTTAACCCTTATTATGACCCCTTTATATTTATTGTTTTGGGCTCAAATCCAGTTAAATTAAATCCATGTCCAAGGAACCAATATCTAAAATGTCAAGTGTTTAGAAAGAAAATTGTCGGAAGAGTTTGGTAGAGTTCTCAAAGGTCAAATCGTTGAAATTTGACCCCTTAACAGCGAAATTTTTGGCCGAAACCCGATCACATCGATTTCCAAAATCTCAGTACCCTGTATATCAAATTTCGAGTCTGCAGACTAAAAATGACAGAGTTATTGCGTAGGGAAATGTACACAGACACCCACACACACAGACACACACACACAGACACGTTCACTTTTACAGCTATATAGATAGATCGATAGATAGATAGATGCATAAATATATATGGAAACAATTTTCTGTTTACTGTAACCTTTTTATGAAAATATTATGCAAGTATAAATCTTCATGAATATAATATTTGCATGAATATAATTACACGCAATAGTTACTAAAGATGATCATCCCATAAGAAAACCGAAAAAACTAACAGGAAATTAATTTTAATGAATGTTTTAAATAATATGCAAATTAACTAGATCTTTTGCAGATGAATGCACTTGCACGATTCATATAATAGAAAATTGTATTTGCTTGTTAAATAAATAGAAAATAGGGGTTTAATATGAATATCAATGCACACAAAAGAAACATGAATTTATAGGAGTATATATATATATATATATATATATATATACATATATATATATATACTCCTATAAATTCATATATGTATGTATATGTATATATATATGTATATATATATGTATGTATGCATATATATATATATATATATATATTACATGTACAAGTGCTAAGTTATTACTAGAATATATATGTAATTACTAGTGATGGGACTATTTCAATATTTGTTCCTGATTCCGATACAATTATTGATTCCGATTCTGATTGCGATTCTTTATACATCTCTAAATATTTAACTATAGTTTTTTTTTTTTTTGTAAAAAACAACAACAAAACACATGGTCAAATATGCAGATATTTTCCCAAATGTAAAATAACACTTGTGAAAGATGATCTATCGATTTTAGCTTTACTAGTATTTTAAAATCAATAAATATTTATTATTTTATCAGTATTGCAAGCAATAGAAGATTTTGCTTTTAACAAAATCAAATAAAAAAAGACAATTAAAAGAATCGATTTGGCATCGGCGAATAGGCACCAATTTTTTCGATTCCCGTACCGATTCAAATACCCTCAAATTTGTTGATTTTTCCGATTCCCGCGTCCGATTCCAATAAATTGGCCCAACACTAGTAGGTACGTATATACATGTGTGTTATATTCTTTCGTCCTTATTTTTCGTTGAAATCGAAAACGTATTTCTCTGCGTAGTTCCGCGTTATTTACTCTTACTTCTACAATTTTTTATTCCATAACCGTCGTGTTGTTATACTATTCCTCTCTTGAAAACGCCTATTCTTCACGTGCATCTGTATTTATTTAAAGAACAAAAGTTAAATTATGCAAGACAACGACAAATAAAGACTTATTTAGATTAAAAAAATACCATGTTACACAAGTGCAAATTAGTTGATTATGCAAGAGACAAACGATTAAAAATCATATAGTTTGATACTCTGGAGAAATCAAAAAGGTTTTTTTTACAGTATACTTCGTACAAATGCGATCCCTCATAACACAGTTTTGTACACACTGTTAAGTTATTGCGACCGTTGTCTTTCATATGTGTCAAACTATAAAATATGAAATTACCATATATATATATATATATATACATATATGAATATATTAATATGCATATATATACACACACACACACACACACATATATATATATATATATATATATATATGTATACATATACGTGAGTATGTGTCGTAGAGTATAAGATACATAGCATATCAGGAGAAAGTGCTTTTGGAGACCAGCCTTGGGAGATCCTTCTTTGTATTTTGGTTTCGGTTGTGTATTGCCCATCACCTGTCAGTTCAAGTTCCCATGTTCTCATCGGAATTTTTATTAAATTAGTTATATTTGCTAGTATTTTGTACATTCCCGTGTACTATATTATTACCCATGCATGCGGGATCCTATTACAAGCTTTTTTTTTTTTTTTCTACTCTAGAATGTTTCGCTTCTCTTTTTATTTTCTTGCATCTTTCCTATTTCTCTGCGAGTAATCCGTGATTATGAACGGAAAAATCCATTCGTTTCCTCAGTTGTACCGTATTTCCCACATTGTAATTAAACATGATATTTTCTGCTAATTACAGTATGGTTTCACGTTTGGTCACCCATTCTGGCACGTTTGCTTCATGAAGACATCTTTTCGGGTACTGAATTAATCTTTTATGTAGTGTTGTGAATTTCTTAAACGATACGTGTGTATAGGGTCGTGGCTGGTTCTCTCAAGTTTGCCATTTTCGGAGGGTTTTCTTCGAGGGGATGCTTGCTGCTTTCCTTCTCTATGCTTTCTTATATTTGCTATGACTCTTCCTTCATGCCGGCGTCTCTATCACAATCTTATTGCTTTCCCTATACATGGCTTAAGTAGCTTTTTATTTCTGTTCGTGTTTTTCTTCGTTCGCATTCTGATAGGATTGTTTTCAAAGGTCTTGTTTTGCTTGCATTGTTCAGATTTGTATCGGTATCGGCTTAATCTCTGTTCTTTTGCTGCTATTGTTGGTATCAATTTTTCTTGTATTTTGTTGCCCCTCTCTGCGCTGGTCATATTTATACCTACCCATCTTCTTCTAGCCGTTTTCATTTTTAATACTTTTTTGTTTTACAAGGTGGTCACCACTTATCAAGGCCCGGAAGCCACTCAGGGATAAGGGTTCTTGTAAGTACAGTACGTTAGTGTGGATATTTAAAATGTCTACTTAAGGGGGCGGTTCGTCAGGAATTTGTTTACGTTGGACTTGAAGACATCCAAATTGTAGTCAGGAGGGAAGCAGTCAGACGGAACAGAGTTCCACAGGCGTGCAGTTCTAAGAAAGAAGCTTTGTTCATGGAATCTACGTTTTGATTTAGGCATAGATAAAGAGTGGGGAAAGTTTTTGACAGTGGATTCAGCTAGACGGGTGTTTTTCGTGAAAGATTGGAGAGGGGGGACGATCACCTGCCATGGAAATAACGATAAAACAAAGATAGGCTTGCAACGTCTCTTCTGTGGGAGATAGGTGTCAGGGAAGAGAAAAGGGCATCCCCCACTAAGCCACGAAGTCTATTGTGTACTCTGTCAAGGCAGGATAGGCTGTTTTTAGCTGCTCCTGCCCAGATATGGCAGCAGTATTCCATCCTTGGACGTACTTGGCTTTTATATAGATAGAGAATTGCATCAATAGTGAGATATCTTCTGGAGCGGTAGAAGGATCCCACCATCTTTCCAGCGACCTTGGCAACATACTTGATGTACAGATTTTTAATTTTGTTGATCTGGTTTTGCAGCATCACTTCCCATCCATTTTCTTTCTCCGTCCTTTTTCTATTTTAAACCTCACACTTACTGATTTGGAACCTGCACGAATTAAATTGTTTAGGTATGTAAGGGAATGAGTTGGGGTGTATAGGAGGAGTTTGTTCACCTCCTCTGTTTTAGGTTTAACTTTCTTTAACTCATCATTCTGAAAAGAATGGGAGCTTTGTTTTTTCGTCGTTCATAAGTTGTCTTTTACTTCAGCAAATCTCGTTAAATTCTGTTGTTTTATATCAATCACACAATCTCCTATACAAACCAGCACTTTTCCTCCGTCTCTGTTTTTCACAAAGATTTGGTCAGTATCATACTTTGGGCGTTCTTAATTTTGCATTATCTTAAGTTTCCTTGTCTTCAGGTCGAGATTCTTCTTCTTCTTCTTCTTCTTCTTCTTCTTCTTCTTCTTCTTCTTATTATTATTATTATTATTATTATTATTATTATCTTGTTTGTTAGTCTGGCCGAAGGAAGTTTTTTGCGGAAACCTTTAGTTTTCTGGCTGATCGTTTGCTATGATAACGTGCAGCGTATGAAGTACTATGGTATACTTTCTATGCATAATTCAGTGGACTAATAGCGAATAGTTACCATGATTAAACATTTACTCAAGAAGTGTTTTTCGGAACACCGGAAGTCGATCAAGCAGAAATTTCGTACGGCTCGTTTTATAAGTCTCAGCGAAGTGAGAATTATCATAGACATTACTAACAATGTGTATTTAACGCAAAAGACACGTGTATTTAAACATATTTAACAAGCAATTTGGAATTATGCCCTCACTTTATGTTAACAAGGAAAACTATTCTTTTTGTTTTTCATCCTTCTTCTCCTTCTTCTTCCTCTTATTATTATTATTGTTATCGGCTCACATGGAGCTTTCACACAGGTCATCAAAAATGTCCCCTTGAAAACAGCCCGCGGTGTTCCTTGGAAGCTGAGTGACAACAAGTCTCCCCAGATTTCTAGTTCTCTCCACCTCTTTCGATAACATTTGCAAATAAATTTGCATTATCCCAACAGCCGCCCACTATTTATTTCTCGTTGACAGCGGCCATTGGCCTTCACTGGGATTTGAGTGGCATTAAGCCTCCCCAAGATCCCACTTCTCTTCGCTCTCATCCAGCGGAGGTCTAATAATTTATTATTATTAAGAGTAGTAGTAGTATTAGTTGTATTAGTAGTAGTAGTAATATTAATAATAATAATAATAATAATAATACATCTCTATCTCTACTATAATATAAATGTTATTCTGTATGTGTGTGTATGTGAGATTTCGTTCCATATCAACTGCGAAACGGTTGGACTGATATAAAATAAACTACACAAATGTACTTTATGTGCCTGGAAGTGTTCTTTTATAGATTTTGTTTTTAATGCTGCGGATTTTGACCAAAGTGTACGTCCCAAGTGCTTTTGAGAACTGTCATCACTGTACAAGCAAAATGGTGCGGCGTATAAAATCAACACAACTGAACTATGGCGCTTAAGTTTTGCATTTAAACTTTAATTTAAACTATTATATAAAATGATTTTATAAAACCTGACATTATGTTCTGTGCAGTGCAATATATATTACAATGTATTGTGGACTAATCACTGTGGGGAAGCACAGAGAGCTTTCTCTGATGTATCGTGTAACGTGTATCGCATTGAGTCTCTGATTACAGAAAGCAAGCAATTTTATTAAAAGATGAGCGGTGTTTTCGATTACAATATATATATATATATATATATATATATATATATATATATATATATATATATATATATATATATATATATATATATTGGGAGTGTGGAATATTCGCCGATTCTCATTCGATCCAGAAGAAGGTCTGATCTTCTTGCTAGTCAAATTTAAAACTTATCAAAATTTATTCAACTGATCCAATTTTAATGCAAGAAATGTTATTATATAATCTGGTTTTTGTTATTTTATTAGATTTCTTTAAATTACATTAAATATTTATTGTATCACCTTGTGCTTTTGCTGGCGGAGTTCATAACTATCACATTCAAATATTATGCTGGATTTCATTTATAGTTGCCCATGAAAACTGTTCTCTTCAGAGAATCGACTGAACTTATTACCGAAGACAATTATATCAAGATATATGTGGTAATTATATGGTGCCAAGCCTGATGAATATACTGTTATCAATCATGGAGGCTATCAAGATAACTATTGATAAGGTTTCATCTAAACTATGACTCATTTATCTTTTGTTTATTTCATTAGAATAAAATTATTATTATTATTATTATTATTATTATTATTATTATTATTATTACTACTATTATTATTACTATTATTATTATTACTATTATTATTACTATTATTATTATTACTATTACTATTATGATTATTATTATTCCTATTCCTATTATTATTATTATTATTATTATTATTATTATTATTATTATTATTATTATTATTATTGGCCCACAAGGAGCTTTCACACAGGTCTTCAGAGATCTTTTCCAGAAAACATTCTGTGGTGTTCCCTGGAAGCTGAGTGACAAAAAGTCTCCCAAAGTTTCCAGTACTCTCCACCTCTTTCGATAACATTTGCAAATAAATTTGAATGATCGCAACAGCTGCTTGCCATTGAATTTTCGTTGGCAGCAGCTATAGGTCTTTGCTGGAATTTGAGTGGCAATAAGCCTCCCCAAGTTCCTAGTTCTCTTCGAACTTATTCGGCTGAAATCTGGTCAGTTCATTGGTCGTTCCTTCCTCCTTGACTTTACTTGGTTATTTGGTCTCGCTGTTTTGGGCGGAGGATGCAATGGTGTGGTAATGGGCGTACGGTTGAGTTGGAGAACTTATAGATATGCGGTTTCAGTGTTCTTGGTTCCATGTAGTATTTCATGTTTTGCCGTTGCAGCAGTTTTTCTGGACCGCATTTGTTACTTCTGTGTATTAGTTTCCACATTCAAGGGGATTTCTTAATAGTTCAGCTGTTTTCATGATTGTTGTTCGTCGTATTTTTCCAGTCATTACCTTGATTCCAATTTCTCCCACATCACTCACTACGAGTCTTCACATAGGTTATCATTAAAGATTTCTCTTTGATAACAATCTGTGGTATTACCTGAATTCTGAGTGATAACAAGTCTCCCCAGATTTCCAGTACTCTCTACCACTACTGATAACTTTTGAAAATAAATTTGCGTTATCGCCACAGCTGTTTACCATTGATTCTTTTATGGCAGCGATCATTGGTATTCACTGAAATTTGGGTGGTAAAATGCGACCCTTCAGGTCCCAATCCTTTTCACACTCATCCAGTGGATGTCTGGTAAGTGCTTTCTCTATTGGGTCTTTACATCCTCATTAAACTTCCTAGACTTTTCAGTGTGGTACCATTTGATGCAGGCATGTTTTTCTTTGTGTGTTGATAGTCAACATAAATTTATACAGTTTCATTATTTAAATTCTGTGTGGTTTTCCTTTGTGTTATACTAGTGTAGTAGATTTAATGTACTTCAACCTTTAACTCATCTTCATTAACCTCTGCATTCAAGGCTCTTGTGGTAGTGCTACCGTTTTCATTATTGTTATCCGTTGTATCTTCTCAGCCAATCTAAAAATATATTTGCATAAAAATTAGCCGGCTCCTACTGATTCAAGTGACTTTACGCGTTGTTTTTATATGACAAACAGTAGAAGTCAGTCATACATTGATTGGACATAACTTTGATCGTAGATCTTTTTTAAAAGCCCTGAATATTGAAAGACTTTAAGTAGTCAAGAGTCGGATATTTCAGCAAGTCAAAATTCTCAGAATCGTAGAAATATGATTTTTAACATTTGAGTCAACAACTTTGCATAAAAATATTCACTAATCAGCCATAAAACATTTTTGCCAAGCATAAAAAAAAGAAAATTATATTGAGAATTTGATTGGCTTATACATTTCTCATAATTTTTTTTCTTTCATAAATCCAATCTCCCCAATTATTGTTTCAAGATTTTCTGAATTTTTCATAGTGGTTTAAACATTATCTTGATTTTCTCCATGCTTTACATCCCTTTACTTCCATGTATTTTCTCAGCTTCTCTGTCTCTTTGGCATTTCCTCTGTTGGTCTTTTCTTCTCGATCTGGCAGGATTTTCCTACTTGTTATACTATTATGACATCCAGTGTTGTTGCTTGCAAGTCTTTATCTGTTTGTACATCGATGTACCATGGGCTTTGTTACTTACCTTTAACAGTACTGCTGCCGTTTTGTGCGTGTACCATTTGTCTGGGGGGTTACGAATGCTGGCTGTTGTTTACATAAATCCCAGTTCACTGCCTTTCCCACTTAATTTTGCTATTTTTATATTCTGTTTGAATTGTTTGCTGCATTCACTTATAATGTGGTTCATTGTTTTACGTAATTTAAGCAGCATACATATGTATATACACACACACACATATATATATATATATATATATGTGTGTGTACATCAGTAACTATGTAAATATATATATGTATGATACATATATGTACATATATGTATAATATATGTGTTATACACACACATTTCCTTTGAAATTCTTTTAGGAACAGAACTATAGGAATAATCATCCAAGTCAGCTGCAAATGATTTGTATAGAATTTTATCTACAATAGTTAAAATCAATGAAAATAACGTGTTATCATTGAATTGAAATATTGTTCAATGTTTCAACGGACGGTGTATGTTTAAGCCTTTAATGTTTCATGTCTTTTAGTACTAAAATTCTATTACGAAATTTGGTCAAAATCTAAGTTAGGATTATACACTAGAAATAGTTCATGAAATCTAATTCGCATGCATACGTATTCTTCAATTCTCTAAAATATTGCTCCAACAGGAGCTTCGTGTTAAGTCTTATTCTCGCTTTAAACTGAATATTCAAAATATGCGTTTGCATTTCTGAATTTTAGAGATGAGGATTGGTTATTCATATTATTTTGATTCATCTGACTACAGTTCTAATCTGGAGGGTCATATTCTCAACGTTGTAACCTCCCACTTTCTTCAGGTATATATTGTCGAACTCGGGAATTTTGGACAGAATTTCGAACAAAACATTTTATTTATTTTACGGGGTGAACATGCTTCTGTTCTTTCAGTCGGAAATTCGCAATTGTATTTTTCGATCACTCACACTGAGAATTGAACCTTCAATCTTAATTTTATAGTAGAACATTATAATGACTGGTCTATCCGAACATATATTATATCAAATACAACACCAAACAAAAGCAGTGTGTAGTAACAGAAATACATATCAACAGAAGATGAACAGTTTAAAAGAAAAATTCCACCAAAATAACTATTCAAAGAGCATGACATCAGTTTATAGATATCTGGACCAGACATAATAGAAATTCCACTAAAATCTCACAACATATATATATATATATATATACATATAAATACTTCAATCTATCAATATATATATATATACATATATATATATATATATATATATATATATATGGAGATAATATACGTGTATATAGATATATATATATACTTATTATGTATATATATATATATATATATATATATATATATATCTTTACAAAGAGAGCATGGAGCTTTTTTACCAGCACATGCCCACCATGCTTGTACACTTCAGGCGGAATTAGATCATTTGGTGATGGGGACTTGCCAGAAGCAATTCGTTTGATGGATTCCCATACCTCCTGATAAGCAGGTTCCAATGACAATTCTGGAATATCTGGATTCTGAGGAATAGAGGACACGACATCGCCGTCAATGACAGATGAGGTGTTTAAGACAGTTTCAAAGTGCTCCTTCCGACGATTGAGAATATCTGATTTATCAGTCAGCAATGGCTCTCCATCGGCTGTGCTTAATGGGGAAGCACCACTTTTCTGAGGACCAAATACCTCTTTCGGGCTATCATAGAAGGCTTCCGTGTTCTTGCTGTCAGCAGCTCCCTGCAGTGCAATTGCCTTATTGTACCACCATTGTTCTTTCATAGCTCGGACAGCTCGTTGTACCTCACCTTTACACTTTTTGTAGGCCGTGTGCTTCACTGTTGAGTTTTTGTCCTCAATCCAACATTTGTGAGATGAGTGCATTTGATTAATCAGTGCATTAACTTCATCGTCACTTTCGTCAAACCAATCCTGGTGTTTTCTCTTCGGTATTCCAAGGACTTCTACTGCTACAGCATGAGTTGCTTCTCGCACTGCTTTCCAAGGAGATTCAACATCATCAGTTACATCAACACCCTCAAGGTTTTTTTTGTAAAGATATGGAAAGCAGGCAAAGTTCCACAGGACTACAAAGATGCCTGCATCAAGCATCTCTACAAAAATAAGGGAGTCAAAAATGTCTGTGACAACCATCGGGGGATATCTCTGCTTTCAATTGCAGGAGAGATTCTGGCTAGGCTCATTCTAAACCGAATCATAAATCGTCTCGTTAATAAGGTGTATCCGGAGTCCCAGTATGGGTTTCTGTCGGGTCGCGGCACCATTAACATGATATTTTCCTTACGTCAGGTGGCAAAAAAGGTCCGTGAGAAAGATCAGGAATTATATATGGTGTTTGTTGACCTGACGAAGGCCTTCGACACTGTGGATCGCGATGCTCTTTGACAAGTTTTAAGAAAGCTTGGTATTCCAGAAAACATGCTGAACGTGATAATTTCCTTTCACAAGGGGATGAAGGCCAATGTTGTCTCAGATGGTATGATGTCTGATCCATTTGATGTTACGAATGGGACCAAACAGGGATGTGTAATGGCGCCAGTCCTCTTTGCGCTCTTCTTTTCACTAATGCTGAAACATGCATTTGATGATTTGGACACTGGTGTCAAGTTTCAATTTCGGTCATCCGGTGGCTTATTTAACCATCAACAGTTTAAGGCCAAGACTCTTCTTCGCATCGAAATTATTCGCGACTTGCTCTTCGCTGACGATGCCGCACTGGTAGCCACATCCTTTGAAGAAGCCCAGGTTCTTCTTGATCGATTTTCCGCCGCGTGCAAGGCCTTTGGCCTGACAATTAGCATAGGAAAGACTGAGGTAGTGAATCAGTCAAACCCTACTCCAAAACAAGTTGAAGGCGTAAAGCAAAAACCACCAGAGTATAGATTTCCTGCGCACAAACTGAAAGTCGACGGTCATGATATCAATTATGTAAATCCTTTCCTTACCTTGGTAGCAAGGTGAACCAGGGCGGTTCTCTTGATGATGAAATTGTCAACAGGATTGCTAAGGCCACTTCTGCCTTTGGAAGTCTTCGCCATCGCTTGCGGAACGAAAGGCGTATTCGACTAGACACAAAAACCCTTGCCTACCGTGCTGTTGTTCTTTCCATTCTTCTTTATCGATCTGAGTAATGGACCCCATGCAGACATCACATTAATCAGCTGGGCGTTTTCCACAAAAGCTGTCTACGCTCCATATGTGGTCTTAGCCTCCGCGACAAGGTATCAAATGCCGAATTATTCACAAAATGCAAAATATCTGGCATTGAATCATTCCTTATTCAATCGCAATTGCGGTGGGCTGGTCATGTATTGAGGATGCCCGATGACAGAATTCCAAATATTGCGATGTACAGTCAATTTGAGGGTGGTAAAAGAATTGTCGGACGTCCTTGGCTTAGGTACAACGACAAGTTGAAGAGTAACTTGTCTGCAGTGAACATACCATACAGGAGTCTTGAAGATGAGGTGAATGACCGAAAAGGATAGAGATCAAGGTGATTTGAAGGTCTCCAGAGGTTTCAATCTGAAAGCTTAAGCCAACTGAAAGAAAACAGAGTAAGAGCAAAACGACTAGCAGCCGCACCGTTATCTGCAGCGTTAAATCCACATTCATGTTCTGTTTGTGGCCTTGTTTGCAAGTACCTTGCTGGACTAAAAAGTCATCAGAAGATAAAGCATAAATGAGTTTTAGAAATATGGGTTGTCCGAAGCTCATACGTCGAAATCGACGGGGGAGAGTCCATCATATATTTACATATATATGCATATATACATATATATATATACTCATATATACACATATATATACAGATATATATAAGTGTATATATACATATATATGCATATATGCACATATACATACATATATGCACATATATATACGCATACATATATATACATATATATATAAACATATAACTGTTTATATATACATATTATATATATATACATATATATACATATATACATATATTTGCATATATATACATATATATGCATATATATATATTATACATATACATATATATATACATTTATATAGATATATATATATAGATATGTATATATACATATATACATATATATACATACATAGATACATTATATACAGATATGCATGTATATATATGTATATATATATGAATATATTTGTATGTATATATATATATATATAGATATATAGCGAGAGAGAAATAGAGATAGTAATAAATAGTAATACTAAATAGTAATGTTTTTAACAAGAAATATGTTTAAGACTAAAATTCTTTGACTAGAATTGTAGATATTTTCAATTAGAAATAGGTTTAAGGTTAATAGAAATTATTGGACTAGAAAAGAACACGTAGCGCAGTGTTTTTGTAAAAAATATATTCTCCTTAAGATTTTAGATCTTATTCTCAATGGGGGTGGACCACAAAATGCAATTGGGAATTCCTTAGGATTTTATCCAGTCATGGTTTACGTAACAATAGCATTCTACCCCTCTGGAACTAATAAATGGTTTCGTTTGAAATTCTGGCAAGTTTTTGAGTTCTAAAAAAATACTCTTTGGTTAAACAACATAAACATGAAGAAAATCGGAAGTTACATCGATCGAAACGTGAAATAACATTGCAGTTGAGAACAGTAGTGCGATGGAATCAAATAATGTGACTAATGTTTCCTTGTATATGCTTGGCGTGCATGCAGTCTAAAAATAAACACGATAAAGTCTTACAACTCATAGAAGCGTTTATTATTAGACTCTTAAAACATTCTACAATAATTTACCGGGAAAAAAAGCCCCTTAGAAGGTTATCATTGAGAACAGTTTACAACCATTTAATTTAGTGAATATATATTCTTTACATCGTAAATGATATCTATGGGCTTTTAACAGTCATGTATATATATATATATATATATATATATATATATATATATATATGTGTGTGTTTATATATATGTATATATTTAATTCATATGTATATATCTGTATATATGTATGTATATATATGTGTATATATGTTAATATGCGTTTGTATATATATATATATTATTATTATTATTATTATACTGTTGGTAGAAATTTTCAGTAACTCATAACAACAACACAATATGTCATTCCAAAGAGTGCTCAATGCATGAAACAGAGCAATATATTGATTGTTGGAGAGCTATTGGCTAAACATTAGCAAATGTTTTTCAATGACCCCCTAGCAGGGAAAATCACATCAGGCCAAAAACCATCCACCTGATGAGGTGATTTTCCCTGATGGGGGTCATTGAAACACGTTTGCTAATGTGTAGCCAATAGCTCTCCAACAATCAATCAATATATATATATATATATATATATATATATATATGCACACATATACATATATGTGAGCATATATGTATATGCATATGTGTATGTATATATGTACATATACATATATGTGTGCATATATGTATATGCATATATGTATGTATATACATATATCCATATATATATATGTATGTATATGCATACATATATGGATATATGTATATGTATACATATATGTATAGATATATATGTATACATATACACACATATGTGACATATATGTATACATATACATACATATATGTGTATATATATGTATGAGGGGCGTGCAATAAGTAATGCCCCTGACCAACTTCCCAAAGAAGTAGAGCAACGAAACTTGGCACAGTTATTAGCCTTTCTCTACATCGGAACCATCCAGAGTTTTGAATTTCTCCACTCGTTTGATGCAGCTCTGGAGACCGTTTTTGTAGAACACCCCAGGTGTGTCCTCCAACCACGACGTGACTTCAGAAATCAAGGCTGCAACATCTGGGAAACGCTTTCCTTTCAAAAACAACTTCATGACTGGGAATAGGTGGAATTCAGAGGGTTAAAGGTCAGGAGAGTAGGGAGAATGGCAGAGGATTTCATAACCACAAGTCCGTGTCTTCTGACCTGGCGACATGCGAGTTGTGGACCGGAGCGTTGTCTTGCAGGAGGAGGGTACCTTTGCTGTTCTAGCCCCGCCTCTTGATTTTGATAGCTTCCCTTAATTTCCTCAAAAGTGAAGCATAATAAGCTTCTGTAATTGTGGTACCCTTTGCCAGGAAACCTGTCATCACTACTCCGTCCTGGTCCCAGAAGACTGTGAGCATGCCCTTTCCAGCGGAGGACTGCGCCATTGCTTTCTTTTGAGGTGGTGAGTCCAAGTGCCTCCACTGCATTGACTGTGCTTTGGTCTCTGGATCCTAGTGATCGACTCAGGTTTCATCCTGTGTAATCAGTGTTTTGAAAACTTTGACTCATATTCTTTGCTCCTCTCCAAATTCATCCTCGAGTATTCGACGTGTTCTCGCTTCTGGAATGGTGTGAACAACCTGAGAATCCATCTGGCAGACCCATTATGCATATGCAAATGGTCAGGAATGATAATTTCCACAGACCCTGTACTAATCTTGACATCTTGGGCTATTTAGCGAATAGTAATGCGCCGATCTTCCAAAATGGCAGCCTCAACTTGACGGACAGAAGCCTCATCAATGGCAGAAGGGGGGTGACCAGATCTGGGAGCTGTTTCCACAGACTTCCAACCATGTTTTAATTCACGATGCCAGCGTTTTACACGGTCAAATGATGGTGCATTATCATCATAAGTTTCTTTCATTTCATCAAAAGTCTTTTGTAGTGGGCGTCTTTTCAAATACAAAAACCGGATCACTGCTCGACTTTAACAGGCTCCATTTAACACCTGCCTCAATTCAAACACCTGTAAAACAGAAACAACAATTAGTTCAGAGATGTAATTTGACACATCACCCGTAGAGATCTAAATCATTGCAAATGCAAAATTTCAGCTAGATCATACCACTGGAAGTGGGACAGGGGCATTACTGATTGCATGCCCCCCGTATATATATATATATATATATATATATATATATATATATATATATATATATATATATATATATATATATATACACGCCTAATCACAGGAATCGTCTTTTGCACCATTTCATTTCAATCTTTTAAATTCTTTTATTGCCTCGAAAACGTACTTTTTGGTGTTTAAAAATGGGGTTGACATGTTTTTTTTTTATTTTGATTTCAACTTCTGTCTTTGCGCACATTCTAAGTCCTTTCGATATATAAAAAAAACATGTGGAAATTCATTATTTAAATCTGAAATACATTTTCCCTTTGATTAGACTTTATTTTTCTCTTCGACGTTTACTTTGTTACAGAAAGAATTCATCAATTATGTGTATAGGTCGTACAATACAATCCAGTTAAGACAAAAAAATAGTTTCTGCACGAGGAAGTAGACACACTTTCGATTTTTAAGTCTTTTCCCATTTCACGAAATGGTACAATGTTTTTCTACTTTAAACTATAATTTTTACCTGATAACCCCCTATAGAAATATTTAAAAAATGTTTATGCTTTAATATTAAAATAATATATATACATATATATATATATATATAAATATATATATGTATATATATATATATTGTAAGGTTATTTATAATGTATAATTCAAAATTAAAATTAAAAATTAAAAATTAAAAATCCGTTTCATAAGTAGCACAACAAAGTCAATAAATTGTACGATCGTTTCGGAATCGATGTTTTTATTTTGACAGTCATTGAGTCAAGGACAATAATTTTAGCATATAGTTTTTTTATGAAAACAAAGTCTCCTCATCAGCAAAATATTAGGTGTTTTTTTAAAATAAAATACACTATAAATAAACCTAGCATTTAAGTAGTGCAGATGAATCTTAAAATGGTTCATCTTTTGAAAGACGTAATAATCCTCATTTATTTAACCGTGAAACCCTATTTTCTCCAAGGTTGTTGGTTAATTACTTAGATGTAATGTCCTGAATCGAATAACAATTTTACAGTCTGCACCCCTTTTTCATGTTTAGCTCCATTATTTTACCATTTTTCATTTCGTTTCAAGACATAATTACGATTACCTTCGATTGCCATTTTGTTTTTACTCATCTCTCTTTCGTCAGGCAATGCGGAAGTATAGTCTTGCATGCCGACATTTTAAACATATTTAATATTTAAATAAACAATCCTTTTTTATATACTTCTAAACACACGCATGGAATATATCGTTTTTTTTCTTTACTTTAATTCGATTTTATCTCACAGTCTGTATCCTTAACATCCTCCTTTTTCTCAATCAGATTATTATCTTTGTTAATATTTATTAGACGCTGGAATTACCCATTGTCATTTCTATCATAATATTTTGGTTCAGTGCTACGAATTCTTAATATAATTTCTTTATCGTTCGGTGTCGTTTAGATCCTTAGACAACAATTTGATATTTGTACTTGTCGTTGGATAAATAATGTAAATTAAATTAATCATACCTGTGTTACGTGGCCGTCTCGCTCGACACGTGTTTGTTAGAGTTGAAACTTCTCTCAAACACCCAAGCCAACCGGCAGGGTCTAAAAGGAGAAAACAATCAAAAATTAATAAATCCGGTTCGGCATTTTGTTCTTTTTAACAAAAGCATGTATTAACAATACTCTACCGCCTTGACAACACAATTAAAATGTCTCTCGCTGACATATGTCCATTTCTCTTTCTTCCGACCATACGCTGGCCACAGCCAGCCCATTCTCGCCTTCACTTTTTCAGCGTTTACTTTTTTTCCCAAACCACGTAGTGTCCCTTTTTTTCTTTTTCATCTCGAACATTTCCTAATTTGCATATGTTTTTTTTTTTCGGAAAACCAGCATACTTACAGCTCCCATGCTTTCATACCAATTATGTTACATCTGCATATATGACTTAATCCTCGTCCTCCTTTTTTACGATGTTTAAACACTTATATCGTTCATGATACATGTTATCTCATTTTATCAAATATTCTCGATAAGCTTCTTAATGTTTCACTAAATTACATTGGAAAGATTAAATTCCCGTGTTCCTAAATTTTGTTACAATAACGTGAGTATTTCTGCGTGGAACGATTGTTTATATAATTCTGCAAATGTATTTTAAAACATACGTAAATAAATTTAAAAAAACGTTGAATCAATGTCCGGGGTGTATTTTAATTCAGAGGGTAAATTTGTAATTCTTTCAATTGAAAAAGAAAAAAAAAAAACATTGAACTTGATAATTTTAGGGTCCTGGAAAATAGGTCTTCCGAAAGTTAATCATTTAATTTTCTCTGTTGTTTGAATGGGTTACGAACACTCTATTGTTTTTGGTGTTGTCGCTATTGTTCCAAGTGTAGTATGAATGTTGGAATTGCTGCTGTAAATAAATTTGAAGTATTTTAGTTAATTCCGACATCTGTTTCATATTTTAACGTACCATGTGATAACTGTATGATTCCGATTTGAATAGACGATAACTTTTCGGGGAAACAACAGAATTGAAAGTGGTATATTGGACTTAATTCTTGATAAATAACTTTCTTCTTTACCAGCAATGTGGCTTCCCAGCCCATTTAGTGATCATTTTGTTTTGTAATTTAATGTGTGATTACTTTATATCTGTTTTGATTTATTTACCAATTTTATTTTATCAATAAAATAACAAAAAAATAAAAAATGTGAAACCCTCCAAAAATGTAACAACTAGAATATATATTTTCAAAAAACTTAAGCAATACACTGTCATGGTTATAAGGCTTTTAGTAAAGTTGCTTCATTAACTTGTATTCAAAAACACGACAAAGGCATCAGTCGGGGACCGTATAGTTTTTGGCTTGTTATAACTGTAGTTAAAAAGTTACAACAAAAACAGAACACAGGAACAGAGTAGAAAAACATACGAACAAGAACATACAAAGGTGTGAGTGTTTTTGTCTAGCCAACGCACAAGCTCCGTTAGCTTTCCGAATCCCCCGTATTAATGCTTTGCCTTTCAGTATTTATGTACACTAGCGGAACCTGTGGAAATTCCAGAACGGACTATTTTATATGTAATATATTGATGTTAGCATTCTGTGAAATTCTAAATGGAGACGCCCTGATATTATTTTACCTCTTGTGTTAAGACTGCAAAAGTATTTATCTAAGCTAGAAGAGACGCCGAACGTAGCCTTGTCGTAAAATACGCTTACATATTATATTTGAATCCATGAAGATTTCGTATACACTATTATGCAGTTAATTTTACATCAATTCTTACATATTATAAAGTTCCTACTTAATTCTAATATATATATATATATATATATATATATATATTTATGTATGTATATATATATATATATAAAATAAACATCAATTTAATATATATATATATATATATATATATATATATATATATATAATTTGAGGTTGCTATTTGTTCAAAGGAAGGGTAACCAGTGAAATATAACGAGGCCAATACAAGAGTGCTCAATACGGAGTAGAGTAAGTTACATTTTCAATTTTTCTTTACATAAGCAGTAATTTGTTGCTACACGATCATGAGCATGTTTCGGTCTTCTAGTATTTAGTAACTAGAGACCTATTCAGACAAGAACGCTTATTTTCGAAAGCTGAATTCTTAATGAAAAACGAAAATCAACTTACAGCAAACGCAGATTTTTTTTTTTACCTTGTAAACAGGTCATGGCAGTGAAGTTTCAGCTGTGTTGAGAACAAGGTTGATTGCGTGCGGATGTATTAGTTTATTTATTCTCCTATTTGTTTATTTGTAATAGTACACTGTTAAGTATCTGAATACGGATACTTATGTCATGAGTTCGATCCTGACCTTTATTGAAGAAGGCTAAAAAGCCAGGAACACGCGTATCAATAGGGATGATTTTATACACGTAAAAAATAATAATTAAAAATATTTAAATAATCTATACTGCTATAACTTCGTTTTTCTTTTGTGTGCATTGATATTCATATTAAAAATCCTATTTTCTATTTATGTGAAAAAGAAAATACAATTTTCTTATATATGGGTTGTGGAATTGTATCTACTAGCTAATTTGCATATTCTTTTAAACAATCATTTTAATTAATTCCCTATTAGTTACTTCGGGTTTTTAATGGGATAATCATCTTTAATTAACTATTACGTGTAATTATATTCATGCAGATATTCTATATGATCTGTACTTGCATAGTATTTGCGTAAAAAGTTTATAGTAAACAGAAAATTGTTTCCATATATATTTATGTATACGTATATATTTTTCTTTAACGAATTCTGCATAGCACACTCCTACTAGAGTTTTTGGTCTACATACATAAAACTTCATATATAAGGTATTTGAATCTATGCAAAACTTTATAATTGGGTTTTAGCACGGAAAAATCTGTGCAAAAGTGTGAAAATTAAAAAAAAAAAAATTGCCAGGTGAAGGACAAATGCCGGCATTACGAATGTATTACGTAGTAGCTATTGCTTCATGCTTTAATTTGTAGCCTCGCAGTACGCATGTTTTCATAGCCCAGTCATTGACGACAGAGGAGATATAAATCGTGAGCTGAATGTTTTGGTTTCAATTCTCGGTGGTGGTGATGAGTCTTTTTTTTAATACTTTTAAAATCATTACTATATATTGCATTCACTCTATCTATCTAGCTATCTATATATATCTATAAAAGTGAAAATGTCTATCTGTCTTTTCTCTATGGTAGTTAAGGAAGACTATTATAGAGAAAGGCATTACTTTACATATTCACACGTTTTTAATATATACATATGCACATAATATTATGAACAGTACATAGGGCTCGAGCCAAGCCGGGCAGTACTGCTAGTAAGTTAATAATTACAAATAATACGCCCCAAGATGTGGAGCGACTAGAATGTAAACAAAAGACAGATAACTTCACTCTTAAGAAATGCCTCAGAATTGCTTGTAAAAAATAAATAAATCAACAGTCTTGCATTTAATAGCGATTAAAGCGTGCAAATTAATTGTTTCGCAACGCATGATGAAACTGTGTCCTTTTTCCACTTATTAAATAATTTACACCCGTCTCTCAAATTTACGATGGAGGTGGAATAAGATAACTCCCTTCCTTTCCTTGATGTGTTAGTTTCTAAACGTGGGTTTTCCTTTATGACATCTATTTATAGAAAACCCACGTTCACTGGTCTTTATCTAAGTTGGGATTCTTTTGCACCCACAGCCAGGAAACTTAATCTTATTAGAAACCTAACCCATCGGGCACTTGCTATTTGTTCCCCACCTTTTATTGATGTGGAAATTGAAAAAATTAAAAGGATTTTTATTACTAATGGATATCCACCTCCATTAGTTAACTTAGTTATAAATAAAAAAATTCAATCCTTTTCTGAGCTACCAAAATACGGTCCATTTAGATTTCCGGTATACCTTAAGTTACCCTGGATTGGACCTGAAGGCCAACTTATTTGCGATAAGATTTCCTCTCTAGTGTCTTCTAATTTTGGTGCTCTATCGCTCCGTATTGCTTTTTCCACAAAAATCGCCTTTCCCTCATTTCGTAAGGATGTCTTGTCTATCTCTCAAACAAGTAACATTATTTATAAATTTCAATGTCGGTGTGGTGCCGTCTATATAGGCAAGACGACCCAGCGTCTTCAGGTCAGAATCGCCCAACATGTTCCCCGTTTCATCCGAGATCATCAACCTACCACCAGAAAATCTCAACTGATAGAATCGTCTATCGGCCAACACTTGGTCGATAAAAAGGAGTGCGGTCTTGTTTTCTCTCCGGAGTGTTTTTCTGTTTTGTACCGAGGACGCACAAAGTTCCACCTGTCTGTCCTCGAAGCACTTGCCATCATTGCTAACCCCCCTACTTTGTGCAAGCAGAGAAACCTCCGGCTACAATTAGAATTATTTGGGTAGTCAGGTTTTTTTTTTTAACCTCCTCTCCGCTCTTACTCCATACCACTACCAAATATTCTAAAAAATAATAATTTTCAGAATTATGCCCCTTGAAAATGTTAGTCTGAACGAAAAGCGCTTCGGGTGTATTTTAACGATCTTGTTTTTAATCGACTTATTTATTTTAGTGAATTGTACATATAACTTGCCCCATTATTTTATTTTATTTATTTTTTCTTTTTTTCTTTTCCTCACCCCGTTTTCCATCTTATTTTAGTTGATTGAATTTACGCGATGGTTCACTTCTTTATAATATATATATATATATATATATATATATATATATATATATATATATATATATATATATATATATATACCGTTTTAAGTTGTTGAGCGATCTTGCTTCTGTTCGAGTTCTGGCAATTCGTTGGACTGAACGTTTGTCCTATCGCAGCTAGTGTTTCTAGATAGAGGTTTGCGTACTTTTGACGTCTCTCCCAGGTGAATCTACTAATCGATACTTATGGCGTAACCAACTAATCACAATCATGCAAGGAGAAATTGCATTACAACATATTAAGCGACTCACATTAAGTAATAAACAAAGTTTTACAAAATGTGGCGCTGCGCTAGATAGATTTTTTATCCTTTAAATTGTATTGCCATATCATATATCTCTAATTTAATAAGAACATAATTTACTAGTAAAACTGAAAACAAAGTGTGTTTATTCATGATTGCACATAGGGCCCGAGCAAAGCCGGGCGGAACTGCTAGTTAGTTAATAATTACAAATAATACGCCCCAAAATGTGGAGCGACTAGAATATAAACAAAGGGCAGATAACTTCACTCTTAGAAATGCCACAGAATTGCTTGTAAAAAATAAACCAATCAACAGTTTTGCATTTAATAGTGATAGGTTTTAAATAATCGGCGTAGAGGACAATCAAACCAAATAGCGGAAGCTAAATCAATCTAAAAACACCGCAGTGCAATTATTACAAACAGTAAACACTTGTTTGTGTTGTATACATTTTGTTTTTTATTTTATATTGTAAGTTATTTTGTGAATATAACAATACATGCTAATTAGCAATGTGATATGTTAGGAATAATGATCAGATGCATTTGTCGTTATTAAATTCGCGAGAACAATAAAAGGAAATTATAAAAAAACTGAAAAGTTCATACAAATATGTTCGTGCAGATGCTTTGGTTCTTTCACGTCTAACGCGCGGTTTGTTAATTTCAATATCAGAGAACTGCCTGATGCCCCTCTGACAGTTCGACCCCCATTATATATATATATATATATATATATATATATATATGTGTGTGTGTGTGTGTGTGTGTGTGTGGGTGTGTGTGTGTATAGAAATCCTCAACATATATAAAAACAAGAAGCAACCACAACATTCGCGCATAAGCCTGACGAATCCTACAGTGGATGAAACGAAGAATATTCAGTGTAGCTTAGTCGCCATATATATTTTATAAATTACTATATATATATATATATATATATATATATATATATATATATATATATATATATATATATATATAAATATATATGTTGGATTCTGGATTTTTGAATTTTACCGTTATTGGAGATTTTACCCTTTTCCAGACTATCCATTCACGTGAAATTAGCCTTTTCTTCCCACTATTCCCTCTGCTTCGATATGTATTACCAAGTAAGATATATGACTTAGTTGCAGTTTCAGTAAATACTTTTGTCAAGCAAAATCCGTTCCAGCATTTTGATAAATCCTACCCGCTGATGAGAAGACAAGTATTTCTTTGAAACTCCGCGGATTAAGGCGTATCCACTTATTTTATTTTAAAATAAACTATGTTTTTAACTCTTTTTCAAAGTGTTTTTTACCATGTTATATTAGCTACTTGTTCTTATATGAATGTATATATATGTGTGTGTGTGTGTGTGTTATGTGTGTATGTGCATGTGTGGGTGCGTGTGTGCGCGTATATGTACATATATCCATCATGAAGAATGAGGAAAATTTTACTTAGCTAATAAAAGGTGACTAACGCATCAATATTTTTTAAAGGTTTCTTATTAATTTCGTATAATAAAATATCGACCCTTAGTGAAAGAAAAATGTTTGTCTTAAGCCAATATTCCGTATTCTCATATCGTATTGCAGGTGTGATCATCTTGTAAAAG
>NC_136514.1:45593422-45645922 GCF_053919585.1 Euprymna scolopes
TTGTGTAAGTTTTATCTTTACACCTTTCTATATACTCACATAGTATTATATATAGTTTTATTTCGAAAACTTTATATCCATATGTATATATAAAGATATATTCTTTGTGTTTGTAAAACGTTTATTTAGGTGATGCGTTTTTCTATAAATTATATTTCTTATTGTAACAAATATTAATGAAAGTGAAGTTCTATCTTTTTAGCAGGTATATTTTTAATTACCATTCGTAAAACTAAAAGTTGGAATTAATTCACACTAATATTTTTATTATTTTTATGCAGACTTCAGAAGTGTTGTTATACCAGGTCTTGCACGTCCTGTTGCTATACCCCGTCATACATATTGTTATACCACGTCTCGTTGTTATAACACGTTGTTATAAACTGTTGTCATAGCATATTGTTATAACACGTTATTACAACACTTCTTGTTGTTATACAACGTCTTACACGTCGTTATACTACGTCTTACACGTTATGCTTTATGCAAAAGGGTGTCTATATAACACTTACAATATTTCAGATTTGCATTTAATTGGGTCAGTAAATATTAATACCAATTATTTAAGATTCGTGACCTTCAATTTCTTCTTAAGATGATAATAATTGTTTATTTGGTACGTGAACTGAGTTTAATCAAATTTGAAATGAGTATTCTAGTGTTGTTAATTATTATAATTCTACAACATTAGTTGAAAAGGAATAGATAGTGATTAGAACATTTTTTTTACCAGTCGCTTGACTGCTATTCTTTCGATATATACAGTGATGCTCATATTTATTGGCACGGTAAAATAAAAGTTAAATTTTGTCTAATAAATTCTAAAAAAGGGATTTAATTAAAGAAAATAACAAAGTATATTATGTATTTTTAACTGGCCTTTCCGATGCAGCAATCGGATTTTAGAAAAAATAAATAACAAAGGAACAACAAACATAATTGCAAAAAACCCTTGTTCAAAATTATTGGCACGATTTATTTAATAATCAATTGTATAGCCTTTGGCCTTGATTACCTTCCTCAGTCGCTTTTCATAGTTTACAACCAAGTTGTTGCACTCTTCAGTAGTAATTTTAGCCCACTCTTCCTGACAATAATCCTCCAATTGAATAAGATTTTTAGGCTTCCTTTGCATTACCCTCAATTTTAATGTTCTCCATAAATTTTCAATTGGATTAAGGTCTGGGCTTTGTGATGGCCACTCCAAAACATTAATATGATTGTCCTCAAGCCATTTCTTAGTCAGTTTAGCCGAATGCTTTGGGTCATTATTTTGCATGAACCACCAACGACGACAAAGTGAGAGCTCTTTAGCAGAGTCTTTCAGGTGTTCATCAAATATTTTAACATAATCTTCCTTTTTTATGCTACCTGTGATCTTAACAAGTCGCCCTGGTCCAGAGGCAGCAAAGGGTCCCCAAAACATCAAACTGCCTCCACCGTGCTTCACTGTGGGTATGGTGTTCTTAGGCAGGAAAGCTTCGCCAGATTTTCTGTAAATATAAGACACTTTATTATGGCCAAATAACTCTATTTTCGTTTCGTCAGTCCATAG
The DNA here is from genome assembly GCF_053919585.1 of Euprymna scolopes. Lineage (NCBI taxonomy): Eukaryota > Metazoa > Mollusca > Cephalopoda > Sepiida > Sepiolidae > Euprymna > Euprymna scolopes. The sequence goes on from NC_136514.1 coordinate 45,594,978, forward strand.
AACACGTTTCCAGAATGCAACATCTTTATCAATATGACGTTTTGCAAAGGCTAGCCTTGCTTTCAGGTGCATAGGCTTCAATAAGGGAGTCTTTCTCGGACGACATGCTTTTAAACCAGCTCTCTTCAAAACTCTACCAACGGTATGTCGAGATACATTCACTCCAGAGGTGCTCTGTTCATCAACAATCTCCCCAACAGAGATCCTTGGGTTTTGTTTTACTTGTCGAACAATTTTCCGTTCATCTCTTGGGGAAAGAATCCTTTTTCTCCCTCTACCCTCTAAACTCATAACGTGGCCTTGCAATTTGAACTTGTTTATTATGGCTCTAACAGTGGATTTGGGAAGGTTTAGCTTCTTTGAAATCTTATCATAGCCCTCCCCATTGGTATGGCATGCTACAACAAGCTTCCTGACGTCTTCGCTGTGTTCCTTAGTTTTAACCATGGCGATTGAAAATTATAATGTATTCACTTATAATAGTTTAAATAAATCGCTATCTAAAAATTATCTGAAAAAAATTATTCACTGAATTAGCGTTAAACAAGCATAATATGGCTATAAAAAAGTTCAGAAAGCACGTAAACCGGAAATTAATTGATATTATACTGATACTAAAAGAAAAACAAAGCCGTGCCAATAATTTTGAACAAGGGTTTTTTGCAATTATGTTTGTTGTTCCTTTGTTATTTATTTTTTCTAAAATCCGATTGCTGCATCGGAAAGGCCAGTTAAAAATACATAATATACTTTGTTATTTTCTTTAATTTAATCCCTTTTTTTAGAATTTATTAGACAAAATTTAACTTTTATTTTACCGTGCCAATAAATATGATCATCACTGTGTATATATATATATATATATATATATATATATATATATATATATATATATATAGTGTTATAATGGAATAAATCCAGAGGAAATCCGGGTATGAGAGCTCAATGTGGTAAACAGAGCAATAAGATAAAAAATATAACACGGAAATTACATAATTGTCGATGCAATAATTTATTTCAACCTTATGGTATTTTCAAGCATCTAAATCAGACAATTACATTTTTGATACTGAAAAAAAGAAAAGAAAAGATCGGGCTTCGACCCTCAAAAAACCAGAGGCGGTGGTAGTAGCAATCCGCTTTATACATTTAATAGAGAGGGTAGTAGGGATTTAAAAAAATAAAAATTAAAAATTAAAAATAACAAATAAAAATATTAGACACTTATAAGCGGCAGCTCGATGTAACCATAGATACACACACACACACACACTCACACACACACGCAACACATACACATACACCTACACCCACATACACACACACGCCTCTAAGATGTACGTTCTGACATGTAAATGCCTTGACACGCGTTTACTAACCTAGAAAGAAAGGGGCGAAAGTATACGGATATATAGTGAAAAGAAATAGAACAGCGCGTAATGAAAAAAGAAGAAAAAAAAAGGAAGAAAAAAAGAGGAGACAGTGATCAAATGTTAACTGTCATATTAGTCTAGAAACTCTGAGAAAAATAAGGGAAATAATCTGGATGTTGTACACGCGTCCTATAGTTGATTGAGTCATGGAAAGTAGGTCTATTAAAAGATAAATAAAAAATAATAAAAGTAAGAAAATAAAAATAAAAAGAATATTATATACAAAGTTTTAAAACTATCTGTATGTTATTATGTAAAAATTAGTTAGAAATAAATATTATCTTATAATTCATTTAGATATTGTATTTGTAATATAATACTATGAATTTAAAAAAATTGAGTCTTATGTATTTAATTTTTTATATATTTTTATGTAAATAATTTTATTGGTGATTATAGCGGTCGATGTTTTCTTTTCTTTTTTTCAGTATCAAAAATGTAATTGTCTGATTTAGATGCTTTAAAATACCATAAGGTTGAAATAAATTATTGCATCGACAATTATGTAATTTCCGTGTTATATATATATATATATATATATATATATATATATATATATATATATATATATATATATATAGTCATTAACATAAAGCACTGTTTCGCTGTTTCACAGCTCATCAGTGCGGCTATATATATATATATATATATATATATATATATATATATTACTGCTGTGGTAGGATCAATTTAATTAGCATACGTGGTGGGTTAACCATATAAATATGGTTGGTACCGTAAGGACGAGAGTGTCCCAACTACAGACCCAACGAGAGACTCAGAGACACAACGCGATCGAGAGACGACGACTACCAGCCTACACCTTATCCAGGGACGTTCTCCTCAAGAACTATACAAATGGACTCTATGTAAATATTGTATATACTTTCTTGCTCTCAATATATCTGTTCTATTTGACTTTTGTGTTGTAGTTATTTATTTCCATGTGTTCAGTTGAGTTTCAACAATTACATTTATTGACAAACCATAAAGGTAAAAGTTGATAACGTACATATCCGCATAAAGTCAATTAAGTATTACATATTTCACGCGACTATTGTATAGTACATATTGATAACTTTGTAATGAAGTAAGTGTTCGTTAACAATACTTTCGATATAATATAAATCGATTTTATTAATAAAAGATAGCTGCAAAGGAAAAGTGAACTTCAATAATATTAGAAAAAACATTACTTCCGAATTTTTTACATTACATTTTTTAGAAAACTATTCATGAGACATCTTGCCATTAATTGTGAATAGCAGTAATATGGCTTCATAACAATAGTGATTGTTTATGTAAGAATTCCTAACAATTTTTTATAAGCCTTCATTGCAATTTTCTTTTTAATAGCGAATTTTCTGATCACATACATAGATGCATAACACATAAAATGCAAACACGCCTCTTGTTTTTGTGTATTAATAATTCCAATATGTAAAGAGGCTGTTCCCTACATTTTTATTACCTCGAACATAAATTTCATAAAATATTGTATCAGAAAACGAGTATAGAATATGTTCAGAAAATTCATTAAAAAATAACATTTGACATTTTTAATCTTACTACAATTGTCACGTCTCAACTTGGTGCCATGCTTAGTAGCAATAATCTTACCTTGTTGCGTTTTCTTCTGTACTTCCTTTTTGATATAAATCGCCAATCAACGGCGGTTACAGTTGATTTACTTTCGTACTTAAGAAAGATGACAGTTCCAAGCAAACTGTTGAAGACAAAAGATGTTTATTCGATTTGTGTTTTGTTTCTGGATATTGACCAATGTAGCCGTGGCAAGACTGGAGATACTAATAAGTAATGTTTAATCAGGGTTTGGAAAGTGGCAATGGTTAAGTGGTAAATCACACGTACTGACGATTTGGATATTTTAAATTTGAATCAACTTTGTTCCAACAACAACAACAACAACAACAATTACGCTGACGATTTTGGCGATCTTCACGTAGTCCATCTCGTAAGTAACCACTATATTTCTAGAAATAAGTTTGTCTTTACAAACATCGGTGAAACTAAAACCGACAATAGAATCTCAGATCATACGCTATGATATAGGAATTATATCTTATTAGGGCATTTAAAAATGTTCGCAGTTCTAGGATTCTAACACAACTGAATATTTTTCTCACTTGAAATTCGTCAAATTAATAAATTTAATTAATTCTCACAGCAAAGTCAAACTAAACTTTCAGTTGACTCGGCTGAACCCAAGCGATCTATTATTTTCATGTTTTTTTTTTAAATAAAATAATATATTTTAATCTAAATATATGACTTACTTTTATTGCCTCCGTACACAGAAATACAGGCCGTTGTTGTAGGAGAAACCGGACTCATAAAAAACAATTTCAAATACTACGTTGCGATTATATCCGGGTAACCAAGACCAAGAAAGATTAAAATAATTGCTCCTAAAGGGAAGGTTAACGTTTTAAAAAATATCTCGGGTGAAATATATGAGATAAGGTGTGAATGTCTGACATCCAGTAGAATGCCCCATCGGCAGCTTGAGCAAATTCTTTCAAAATTTGTAAAATAAATAAATAAATAAAAATAAACATAGATATTCTTCTTTATTAATGCAGATTTCATGTTCAATAAAATTTATAATTTTCCAGTTTCTTTTTTTAATTTGCTTATGATTATGAAAGAAATTCACGAACTTCTTAGTTCAGTCCTGGGCAGAGCAATTAGAAAATTACAAACAATCTTCAAAAGAATGTATCAGAAATTATAACATTTTCATATATATATATATATATATATATATATATATATATATATATATATATATATATATTGAAATACCTAAAAAAACAAAAAAAACGGGCAGGTGAAATTATTAAAATTTCCTTAAGGCCTTATCGTCTGACCCTCTAAGAGGAAACGTCAGAATGATAAATTAAAAACTAAGAAACGAATGAGGAAAGAAGGGAATTTGGTTTCAGTTAGAAGAACAGTGAGAAAAAAAATCTCACTGTTCAGGTGGTTTTAAATCAATAAATATATCCAACTGATGTTTCAAAATCTTTTGTCTACACAGGCTAGGTCGAGAGTTGTTAATGACTAACGCCTCAATGATATTGAGATGATAGTTCGACCTCGCACTGTATAAAACAGAAAACCACCCATCGGAATATTGATCAGATGGGTGGTTTTCTGTTTTATACATATATATATGTTTTATATATATATATATATATATATATATATATATATATATATATATATATATATATATATATATGTGTGTGTGTATGTGGGTGTATATATATATATATGTACGCATGTATGTATATATATAGATGCATATATATATATATATATATATATATATATATATATATAACCTTAGTTCCTTCAGCCATAATTGAAACCGAAGCCAAAAGTTGTGAGGAATTCTTGCTAAAATTATTTATACACAAATATAGATGACTTAAGTGCCATCAGCTATATCGAAACCGAAACCAAAACTTATGAAGAATTCTTGCTAAAATTATTTATGACAAGAAATGAAGTACATCACAATTAAACGACCTGGATGTAAGCGTGTCACAAAAAATAACGCACACGATATAGTATTAATACATAGCTAATTAACATAGCATTAGTTTATGTTCGTATGTAAGGATGTGTCAATGCAATAACTGGGGATGAGAACATCGATCTTCACTTTGCTTTGTGCCGCTTTGTAGCTACTGCGAAGAGACATATTTGCGACATTCTCCGAAAAAGTGCAATGCATGGAGTCGTAAGTCACTACAAACAATTTACATTTACGTGTACTTCTTATTAACAAAATAAATGTCACAATTATTATTCATGCAAAATAAAGCAACTTTGAAATATTATTTCCTATGTGCATTGTTTAATTTTTAATTAATTTTCCATATAAGGTAACTTATCTTTTCTAAATCATTTATGTAAGGGTTTATGTTATTATGCTTTGTTAATTTCTTTAAATTTGTTAAATCCCGTTTAAAATAATTTTCTTTAAGACGCTTAGGAGATTCAACTCAGCTATTGATTTCTGAAAGAACTACTATCTTCGTAGTGTGGACTCTACCTATGCCGTTGTTTGGTCGAGCTAGCATATGTTTCTTTTTAAGTAGAAACATAAATATTACAATTCACAATATCATTTAAATAATAGATAATGAAATTGAACTATTAATATTTAGATTTTCTTCTATGAACTGCAAATAAAAAGTTCGGCGTAGAAGAGACGAATAAAGGTTCTTATACAAAACTCGTTCCAAAAGTATGGTTTATTTGCAGTTTTAAATCAGACAGTTGAATCTTTAAGAAAACAGGGAAAAGGTCATTAAAACATGCCCTTATTTTCAGGTTGTTCTTGAAATTCTTTGTGTAACTTTTGAATACGTATATATCCCCCAAATTTAACTTTTTCTTTTTACACAGTGGTCACCACTCAGGGGATAAGGGTTGGTGCAAGTACATTACGTTAGTGTGGAGATCTGATGAAGTGTTTACTTCAGGGGGCGGTTCATTTGGAATTTGTTAACATTGGACTTGAACACATCCAAGTTGTAGTCCGGTGGGAAGCAGGCAGACGGAACAGAGTTCCACAGGCGTGCAGTTCTAAGAAAGAAGCTTTTTTCATGGAATCCACGTTTTGATTTAGGCACAGATATAGAGTGGGGGAAATTTTTCACAGTGGATTAAGCTATACGGGTATTTTTCGTGAAAGATTGACGAGGGGGACCAGTGATTGGAGTTCAGACGAGCACTTGCAATGGAAATAACGATAAAACAAGGATAGGCTCGCAACGTCTCTTCTGTGGGAGAGAGGTTGCAGAGTAGAGAAAATGGGATTCCCCCACTAAGCCACGAAGTCTATTTTGTACTCTAGATATGGCAACAGTATTCCATCCTTGGACGTACTTGCTTTTATATAGATAGAGAATTGCATCAGTAGTGAGATATCTTCTGGAGCGGTAGAAGGATCCCACCATCTTTCCAGCGACCTTGACAACAGACTTGATGTACGTGTTCCATTTCAGATCAGGAGTAAAGGTCAAACCCAGAAGCTTGTCAAAACACGGGGACTCTCCCAGACGAGAGACATCCATCACAATTGATGCCAGATGGAGATCAGAGCGTTGATGATTTAAGGATAGGAGTTTGGTTTTGGATGCATTAAAGGTAACCAGCCACATCTTCCCCCCCACTGAACCACGCGCTCGAGATCAGAGGAGATAGAATCAGAGAGAACTTTGTCATTTACAGCCTTTGATGTGTTGCCGTAGATAGTCGTGTCATCAGCATAGATGTCACCGACTGATTTAAGTATGTGTTTAGGGAGGTCTTTGATGTAGATCAGGAAGAGAGTTGGGCCAGTACTGACCCCTGAGCGACTGCAGCATTTATATTGCAGGCCTCCGATTTTTGTCCATCAACCACTACTCTTATGAGCCTATCGGAAAGAAATGATTTCATGATTGAGAAAACATTTCCAGCTATACCCTAGCTGGAAATCTTGTGAAGTAGACCCTTATGCCATACCTTGTCAAAGGCCTTTGATATGTCAGAGCAATTGCCCTAGAAAGGAAGCCTTTGTCAAGAGATTCACTAATCCTGTGGGATATAACCGTCAGCACATCTGCGGTAGATCTTGCAGAGCGGAAACCATATTGTGTGTCACTAAGAAGGTTATTCCCGCTGAGGTGGTTGACTATTTCTCTATTTAATATGGATTCCAGCAACTTACTCATAACACACAGGAGACTTATTGGTCTGTACTGAGAGGGAGATGACTTATCACCTGAATTCTTAAATACAGGGCAAACTGATGAGGTCTTCTAGGGAGTCGGAAAGCACTTCTCCTTAAGGCAGCGCTTAAACAGCTTCGTAAGTATGGGAGCAAGTTCTGGTTTAAGCTTTTTTAACACTATAATTGGGATGCCATCAGGACCAGTTCCTTTACTGGAATCTAGGTTCTTGATTAGCTTGGCGATCTCATGCACGGATATTGATATGTTACCAAGCTTGTTCTGTGTTATAGGAGGAAATATAGGGAGTTGATGGCCTTTGTCGAATAGGGGAGAATTAGCTGCAAAGTTCTTTGCAAATAGTTTGGCCTTGTCTGACGCTGACGAGATGGCCTCTGGTCCATTGATAATGGTTGGGATAGAACGCACACTTCTGTTCAGGATCCTATTTGTTATTTGCCAAAACTGGTGGGAACCAAGCCGCTGGTCAGCTACCTTGGATTTAACAGACTGGGCATATAGCTCTCTTGCATTTTTTATTACTCTTTTACAGTGGTTGCTGGAAGTCCTGAAAGCAGCTTTAGTCTCAGTGCATCTATTACGTTGGTAGCTATGGAAAAAGTGATTTCTGTGCGCGATAGCAGCAGCACATTCTGGGGAGAACCATGGCTGGCTGTTAGGTTTTTGTTGGAATTTTTTAGATTGCATGAATTGGTCTATGCCTACAATTAACCATTCGGTCAGATCTGATACTATAGAGGACACATCCTTTTTAAACATGGAGTGCAGAGGTAAATCAGATATTAATGTACGGAAGATATCCCAGTCAGACATAGCGTATCGGTATACAATACGGTGGAGGGGTACGTCTGGGGGCCTCTTACATTTCGTTTTTATCTTAACTGATACGACGGAGTTGTCGGAGGATCCTAGAGGAGAATGAACGGAACATGAACATAGCTCAGGGGAAGTTGAGAGAAAAAGGTCGAGGAGGCTTGCATATTGACCGGGTGTATCGGGCACACGGGTGGGTTCACGAACAATCTGAGTGAGGTCATAAGCAATGGCAAAATCATGACAAAACCTCCCCTCATCATCTGTCTTATTATAATGGGTCAGCCATTCCACGTTATGGACGTTGAAGTCACCACAGATGTGGATGTTAGCCGAGGGATGTGAAGACAGTATGTGGTCTATTTTCTCAGATATGCTCTTAAAGATAGTAACTCCGCTGTTGTGGGGCCTATAGAGGGCAAATGTAAATGCAGTGGTGTTAGCAAGTACAACCCTGAAGCATATATAGGGTAAATTAGGATCTTCTCTAGAGATATCCCTGCCAAACGGGAAGCCATCCTTAATGTAGGCACATATTCCATGCCCATAGCGATCTTGGGTGTCAGATTTAGCTGTTAAATTAGAGTATCCGTTAATTATGAACTCATCTAGTGAAGTGGTCGGCCCTATTCCAGTTTCACTTAAAAATAATATGTCCGGTTTCGTCTCCTGTCATTGGGTTTCAACCTCTGGAAGGTTTGAACGTAGACCCCTTTATACAATTCGAATTTCGATCCCCCCCCATCAGAGTATAGTCTTCGGCCGGACCCATAAACTCTTTAATTGATAGCTATTTTTACTTTCAGATGAGTTACCGATGGGGAGCTATTCTGCACAAGTCTTGCAGATGAAGAGTTTTCAGTGGGTAGCTGTTCTGTATAAATGTCAGGCAAAGAGCAAATGTCTTTCTCGTTTACACACGAAAAAATTATGTGCTGAAACTCTAAAAGGTTCACCATTTTTATGGAGCACTTCTGGTTGCTAGCAGAACGTGACACGATTTGATTCATCACTTTCGTTCGCCAGTGTCTATAACAAGGACCTTCCAACTTTCAGTGATCATATAGTCTAAATATATATTAAAAAATATTGCAACATTTTGTGCTTACAAAAATTCATCTTATAGTAACTATTACTCTCGATGAAGTTTTAACCCTTATCCACGAGTGGCCTCTGAGATTTGATAAGTGTGGACTCCTTTGTTAAAAAATAGTTTTCTTGGGAATTCAATATCTTGCATGCCCTATGATAACATTTTCCCCCCTTCAGCGATGACGATTCCGGGTGGTCTGATTGTGGCGTACAATCTCCTCAAAGAGCATTATGATATAACTGCTGCACCAGAATGCAATCTACACAGATATCACAAAAAACTATTTAACTGGCGATTTCGATCGAACAGAAGGTTAGCTGTTTTTTTTTTTTAAATCAACGTGCCGTAGCTTTGGAATACACTTTCAAGCGACGTATTAAATGCATCAGCAACACAAACATAAGCGTAAATTAAGGAATTTCTTGCATTACTGTGCTTCTTCTCTATTAATTTCTTTCAGTCGTTTCCATACACGGCAATTGTCAAATAAATTGAACTGAATAGTTCAATTTAAATGAGTTTGTAAAACATGTTGCCCTCCGCATCATCAACAACACGCTACACAAAAATGCGCAGATGCCTCAATTGATTTACATCCATTTAGTCTGAAAATAAAAAGGAATAACGGGCAGTGCTGATTTGAATATGATGTTTCAATGTGTGTCTTTTTTAAATATTATTTCTAATGTCATGTTGCCGTTTTCTCGTCAAAAACATGTATAGTTCGACGACCATTAGAATTATACGCGAATATCTATGGATACTGCAGGAAACGCTATCATTAACAGCAAATCTAAGAATCAATACTTTGATAATTCGTCTCATGAGATGGAATGTATGCGTAAGATTTTCGCTATTGAAAGTGCATCAACGACATTATACTTAAATCAATAGAAATAATTCTTCATTAATTTTGATGGTATTCTTGGATATTGTAGTGACTATCATCCTCGGCCACATAATGCACACACACACATGCACACATACACACACATACATATACATATATACACATATATATACATATATATATATATATTTAAATATATATATATATATATATATATATATATATATATATATACAACAGATGTATGAGGAGGAGTTTACTAATCAAAGAGAAGCAAACGCCCAAACCAAATATAAAAAATAGTTATTTATATTAAAATCCCAATCAACTAGAAAGCTCAATACAATCACTGATGGTGGTAGAGCTTAGGATAAATAATGATAAGCACATATTTGCAAAGTAGAGTTATACAAACGGTTTTCATTGTTCGGCAGAATACTCCAAAGTTGGGTGCTCCTTAATCGTCGGAGTTTCAAAGAATGCTATTTCTTCTCATCAGAGGAAAACATTATTAGCGAAATATTTCTATATATTTACTGATAGGTGCATACCTTGAAACTCAAAGTTTTATAATTTGTAGTCACAAAACTTTAAAAAAAAAACATAAGGTATAATTATGTTACACTGTTCATGTGGAAAGTTCATTCAGGGTATACAGTTACAAAAAGGTGACTAACCGTATTTAAGGATGACTGGTGTAGACAAGGGTAAAGATTTGCCGGTATGTTAAGCCGTTTCAATGGCGGAAAAGTGAAAAGCAAATCATCAGAGTGTTAGTATTCCAAAAAGTTGAAGCCAAAACGCTTCCATTTGGCTTGCTGGAGAGTTGAGACTGAATTAAGCAAAGGAAAAGCAGAAAGCTGGGAGAAGGGGAGATAAAAGTGAAGAAAGGGAAACGTGGGGTAATATTCGGGTCACTCGTCGTCATGGAAATGCGAGACAGGCGTGTGGAAACGTGGGTCACTCATCGTCATTGCAATGTGTGTCGGGCGAGTGGGGATAAAGAGGATGGGCAGATTTGAAATCTGGGGGAATTATTGTAATAAAAAAAGATTCAGTTGATAAAGAGTGTAATTACTGTGTAGAGATGTATTCTTAGCAAGTAAGGATATATTATATAGACAATATATTTACGTGAGTTAACGAAGTGGATTCTTAATGAAATTAATATCATCGTTTGTATAAAGATTAAAGAAATCGCCTATTTGCAAAAATCCTGCAGTGCATGGGGATAACTAATTATGAGAAAGATCTAAAGAGATGGGTGGCTAAAATACAAGGGACCTTTCATATCATCTAGCCTGGGAGTGGGGAAATGAAGGAAAAGAGATGGGGAATCACTGATGTCGGGGGCCTGACGGTTGAGCAGGCTGTCGAGGTTGACGGATCTGGAAGATGCTATATTTATATTTGACCATATGTTTATATTGGACAATCATCTCATTCTTGGTGTTTATTAGATTTTTACATGGGGGCAGTTATTATACAGACTGCTTCGATTAAGCACAGTTAGCAAGATTTGAAGCCTGTGGTGTACGATTTAGACTTTTTAATAATATCTCATTTAATGGAGAAATTCTTGTTTTCCGATCTAAATTTGCTGGTTAGAGTCTTTAAAGATATCTGTATTGCTTTTTCTTGTTGATATCTTTATTGTTTTGCTTTTGTGTTTTTTAATAAAGACGTGTGGTTGGATAGTCTCAATTTTACTAAAGTAGAAGTAGAACCGATGCAAGTGTGAATTTTGGGAGCTGATCTATTGTTGTTGGCGGCATTATTGAGGGGGTGGGGTTAGTCAAAGACGAGCTAGAAATACGGTTTATCTGGGAGGAGACTGTTAATATTCGTTTCTTGCTGGTCTTCCTGGTGATTTGTGATATTATTCAGATTATAGGTTGTATTGCTGAGTCGGTCCGATTGTGGGGGTTCGTTGCGTAATGATTGATATGGAACAGGGTTTGGATATGAGAGGTATCGGGTTTCTGTTGAAGGTAAAGCGGCGTGAGGGTTGAAGGTTGCAAATGATTCAAGGTGCTTATTGGGGATAGTGTGGGTGTCACCAAGTTTGTTGCAGGAGGCTTGCTAAGAGGTGTCTACGTTACTGTACAGAAGTAAATAACATCTTTATGTACACAGTTATTGCTAAGTGGGCATTATCGTTTCTTTGGCAATTACATTTTATTTTATGGGATAGTAAGAAAGTGATTGCCTGGGCGTTTTTATATATTTATTATATAATAAAATAAAGTTTAAACACATATCCCCGTCGGATCACCGACGTTAAGCAACGTTGAGCCTGGCTATTACTAGATGTATGCTGGGAATTTAAGGCGCTATATATGCTCTCCACTTATCTCGGAATTGTTTCCAGTTGCCTTGACTCTCCATTTGCAACGTGCATTAAACAACGCCGACACAAGTGATGTGTTGTTAGAGATTGTGCAACTCTAGCCATAAACAGTCCATACGCAAGGACCCTTACAATGGCTATCCATAGTCTGTCAAGTCTGATAGAAGCTACCATATTAAAGGAAGAGATGAAAGGAAAACAAACCAGGTTATATGTTCATTAATATTTCCTCTTTATTTCAAGGAGAAAATAAGATAGCAATGCAATATTTGGAAATATATTTGTTATGAAAAGGATGTCTTTGTTCTATTTCAGAACGAAAAAACGTCATTGGCATATCAAAATGTTAATAGCCTTGTAGAGTGAGTGAGGTTTTGTAAAAGTTATATAGTGGTTTAGATATTGAAAAATATATGATGCTATTTAAATTGTTATTTTCTTTATTATTGCACATTTTGCGCTGAAGAGTGGTCTTTTTTTTACACAGTGGTCCCCACTTATCAAGGCCTGGAAGCCACTCAGGGATAAGGGTTATTGCAAGTACATTACGTTAGTGTGGAGATTTTATGAAGTGTTTACTTAAGGGGACGGTTCATTAGGAATTTGTTAACGTTGGACTTGAAGACATTCAAGTTGTAGTCAGGTGAAAAGCAGGCAGACGGAACAGAGTTCCACAGGCGTACAGTTCTAAGAAAGAACCTTTGTTCATGGAATCCACATTTTGATTTAGGCACAGATAAAGAGTTGGGGAAAAGTTTCACAGTGGATTCAGCTAGACGGGTGTTTTTCGTGAAAGATTGGTGAGGGGGGACCAGAGATTGGAGTTCAGACTAGCACTTGCCATGGAAATAACGATAAAACAAGGATAGGCTCGCAACATCTCTTCTGTGAGAGAGAGGTTGCAGGGTAGAGAAAAGGGCATCCCCCACTAAACCACGAAGTCTATTTTGTACTCTGTCAAGGGAGGATAGGCTGTTTTTAGCAGCTCCTGCCCAGATATGGCAACTGTATTCCATCCTTGGACGTACTTGGCTTTTATATAGATAGAGAATTGCATCAGCAGTGAGATATCTTCTGGAGCGGTAGAAGGATCCCACCATCTTTCCAGCGACCTTGGTAACAGACTTGATGTACGTGTTCCATTTCAGATCAGGAGAAAAGGTCAAAACCAGAAGCTTGTAGAAACACTGGGACTCTCCCAGAGGAGAGCTATCCAGATGTATTAAAGGTAACCAGCCACGTCTTCCCCCACTGAACCACGCGCTCGAGATCAGAGGAGAGAGAATCAGAGAGAACTTTACATTTACATCCTTTGATGTGTTGCCGTAAACGGTCGTGTCATCAGCATAAATGTCAACGACTGATTTAAGTATGTGTTTAGGGAGGGCATTGATGTAGATCAGAAAGAGTGTTGGGCCCAGGATTGACCCCTGAGGGACTCCAGCATTAATACTGCAGGCCTCTGATGTTTGTTTATCGACCACTACTCTTATGAGCCTATCGGAGAGAAATGATTTAATGATTGAGAAAACATTTCCAGCTATACTGGATATCTTGTGAAGTAGACCCTTATGCCATACCTTGTCGAAGGTCTTTGATAAGTCAAGAGCAATTGGCCTAGAAAGGAAGCCTTTGTCAAGAGATTCATTAATTCTGTGAGATATAACCGTCAGCACATCTGCGGTGGATCTTGCAGAGCGGAAACCATATTGTGTGTCACTAAGAAGGTTGTTTCTGCTGAGGTGGTTAACTATTTCTCTATTTAATATAGATTCCAGCAACTTACTCATAACACACAGGAGACTTATTGGTGATCTGGTCGTATACAGACAGTGAAAAGCAGGTATGAAGAACTACTATAAAGTAAAATATCAGGAACTGGCCGAAACAATTGTATGCAGATATGTAAATAAGTCTGGAACATTTTGTAATGAACAAAACAATGGGTGTCTATTTCCCGCGAAAAAGTATGTAAAAAACGAGGGTATATATATATATATATTAGGAGGTAAAGAGAAAAATGCTCACTACGTGAGAAGTCCTAAACATGTTTTTATTATTTCAACCTCGGAGATTTTTACTTAAATCATTACAAGTTGTTTTGCCTGACGAGATCGGCAGGATAATTTATTGCCCTGTCTATGGAAATAACGTATAATGATTTAAGTAAAAATCTCAAAGGTTGAAATACTTTTTAAAAAACACATGCACACATGCACACACATACGCACACATAAACACACACAAACACACACACATATATATATATATATATATATATATATATATATATATATATGATTACTTCATTTAAGCAAGTAGATTAAAATACGAAGATTAAATTTTATCCGAAATTTTCAGCAATTACTTAAACAGTGCTCTATACAAAGGTAGAGCTTGGTAGAAAGTTATGAAAATATATATGGCGATTAAGCAGCACATAATATTCCGCGTTTCATTTTCCTGAGAATTCGTTAAGGTTTTGTCTAAGGAATTCTCACTAGAATAAAACGCGGAATATTCTGTGTAACTTAATTGCCATGAATACTTTCATAACTAACTATATACAGTAGCGTCCAAAACTAAAGAACAAAATTTTAAAACCTAATATTTGTTAGAAATAACAACGGTAGATAGCTGAAATTTGACAACTGTTTGTCGTTATCATCCATAATAACAATAAAATTTGTATCATTTGCAAAGGATCGAAAAAGAATTATAACAATTATTTATTTATTTTCAAAACAGGAACGTCCAAAAGTAAGGGACAAGATTGAGAAAACCAATGTAAACAGCCCAAAAAAAAAAACAATAAAAATACATGTACAATCAATATTTAGTAAATGAACCCTTGCTCTCAATGGCAGCTGCACATCTTCGACTAAAAGAACGAACCAGTTCTTTGACACTCCCCGATACTAATTTTAGACCATTTCTCTTGGTGCTCCGCCCACAAATCGTCCGTGTTAGTAGGATTTCTTTCCATAACGTTCACTCCTAAGGCCTTCTAATGATTTTCTATTAGATCTAAGTCAGGACTCTGCCGTGGCAAATCCATAATTTCGAAATCTTGCTCGCTAAGGTAAAGGTAACTAATTACCTCCTTTGCCTTGTGATATGTAGCATTATTTAACATAAATATAGCCCTAGCGAAACTTTAATTCTGTATGATTGGCACAACATGATCTTGAACAATGCTTTTTATAGATCTGTGCGTTTACATGAGTGTGTAAACGGACAAGAGGCGTTGTATCTTGGCTAGAAAACATCCCAAATACCATGATGCTTCCGCCCCAAAGTTTGACAGTTTTCTTAGTACACTTTGCACTTAATCTTTCACCAATACGTCTGTTTTACATTGTTTTTGTTTTAATCATTTCCAAATAAATTAAACTTGCTTTCATCATTGCACTATAATTGCCAGTGGATTGGGGTGGAAGGGTTTATCGTAAATAATCTAATGGTATTAAATTCGGTCTCTTTACCGTTATAGAATTATCTGTTCGTCGGATCTGGAGTTATTGGTTATTTTAAATTTACATTTATGTCTACATCTGGCCATCAGTTCATCTCGTTTATTTAAGAGATTATTGTGTTCGTACTTCAGGATTCTTATTTTTTCCTCGAGGCATAAACTGCATCTCTGCCTAAAGCCGTTAGGAACATCCGAATAACATAGGATTGACCATGAAACCACTGGGGATCGGTTCTCATTTTTTAATAATCACCATTGTTTAGCTAACTCGGTTTTGTTCTTAAGTTCTGGGTAATTGTAAAGTTGAGTGCGTAGTTTATAAGGCCACGATCCACCCAGAAGATAATAACAGGGACAAAAAAGTTTACTTAGGTATCTCCGCCGGAAACTGGAAACAACGTTTTTATGACCATAAACATTCTTTCAATAACCCAGAACTTAAGAACAAAACCGAGTTAGATAAACAATGGTGATTATTAAAAAATGAGAACCGATCCCCAGTGGTTTCATGGTCAATTCTATGTTATTCGGATGTTCCTAACGGCTTTAGGCAGAGATGCAGTTTATGCCTCGAGGAAAAAATAAGAATCCTGAAGTACGAACACAATAATCTCTTAAATAAACGAGATGAACTGATGGCCAGATGTAGACATAAATGTAAATTTAAAATAACCAATAACTCCAGATCCGACGAACAGATAATTCTACAACGGTAAAGAGACCGAATTTAATACCACTAGATTATTTACGATAAACCCTCCCACCCCAACCCACTGGCAATTATAGTGTTGTCCGGTATATATTTGTTGTCCGAAATCTATGTTGGGTGTACTTATTTCGAAGTACCTGTTTATCCAAATTACTTATAAATAAATGAGATAGCTTTAAGAAAATAATTTTTTTCTGCAGATAATACATTAGTTATTAAACTGATTTAAGTCAAAAAGATCAAATACTACCACTAGACATTATTAGATTTAATATAAATTAACACAAAACTTTAAAATAATAACTATTTTATTTATTTCTTTATGCGTGCATGAAAGTACTTTTGTCTACGGAATGAATAAAAGTATATATTAACCGAAACTATATACGTCCTATGGAATTGGGGGGCGACTAATAATGCAATTTTCTGCATCTTAATCAATTAGGAAGTGAAATATTAGTGAGCAAAATTACAACGATCGCTATAATCACCAATAAAATTAATTACATAAAAATATATAAAATATTAACTACATAAGACTCAATTTTTTGAATTCATAGTAATATATTACAAATACAATATTTAAGTGTATTATAAGATAATATTTATTTCTAACTAATTTTAACATGATAACATACACATAGTTTTAAAACTTTGTATATAAACTTTAAAAACTTTTTTTTTTAAATTTATCTTTTAATAGACTTACTTTCCATGACTCAACTAACTCTATGAAGCGCATTTAATCTCCATTTTCTTTCCCTTCCTTTTCTCAGAGATTCTAGACTAATGAAAACATATGATAGGCAGCGGATGGTCACGCTCTTCTTTTTTCTTTTTTCTTTCTTCTTCTCTTTCCCTTACGCGCAGTTTATTTTATTTATTTCCTTCTCTCTATATCCGTATATTTCTCCCTCTTCTTCCTAGGTTAGTAAACGCGTGTCAAAGCATTTACGTGTAAAACGTGCATATTTAGGCGCGTGTGTGTGTGTGTGTGTTGCGTGTGTGTGTTGCGTGTGTGTGTGTGTCTGTTGTTACGTCGAGCTACCAGACAGCCGTTATAAGTATCATATTGTTCTTGTTGTTTTTGTTTAAAACCCTCCCACCCTCTCTATAAAATGTATTAAGTGGATTGCTACTACCGCCCCCTCTGGTTTTTTTACGGTCGAGACCCGATTCTTTTTATTTCTTTATTTCAGTATCAAAAATGTAATTGTCTAGTTTAGATGCTTGAAAATACCATAAGGTTGAAATAAATTATTGCATCACAATCCTGTAATTTCCGTGTTATATTTTTATGTTATTGCTCTGTTTACCACATTGAGCTCTCATACCCGGATTTCCTCCTGGAATTATTCAATTATAACACTATATATATATATATATACATATATATATATATATATATATATGTATATATATACATATATATATACATATATATATATATACATATATATATATACACATATATATACACATATATATAGTAAGTGTGCATACATATTTATAAGTATGCCGATTAAGCTGAATATATATATATGTATATATACATGCATATATGTATATATATATATATATATATATATATATATATATATATATATATATATATAGTAAGTATGCTGATTAAGCTGAAGAATCCTAGAGTGGATGAAACGCGGAATATTGAGTGTAGCTTAATCGGCATACTTACTATATATATATATATATATATATATATATATATATATATATATATATATATTTGTTTTTTTGTGGCGTACACATTTTGAATATTGTAATCATGAAAGGGAGACTTTTATTATTCTCGATTAGATGTAAGCATGATTTTTTTAAAGAAATGAATAAAAGGAAAAGAAGAGGAAAAAAGCTGAATTGATGAATTTGCGATTTAAAATGGGAAAGGCGATAGAAAATGTACATAATAAAGATGCGTTATATTTCCGGGAGAAAATAAAACATAAAAATCAGGTAAAAGGTTAAAATGAAGCAGCGTTATTATAGTATTTTCGATTATTTACCTTTATGGTCTTCGAATATAATATCATAACGCAGGTTTATTTTCATCGTTTTCCTGTTTCTTTTTTTGTTTTATTCTTTTCACCGGGACAATAATTAATTATAAAGACCTTCCCTTTATGGTATATATATATATATATATATATATATATATATATATATATATATATATATATATATATATAAGTGTGTGTGTGTGTGTGTGTGTGTGTGTGTGTGTAATGGTCGTATTGATTGGTTTCCTAAAAGTAAATTTGGAGATGCTAAAAACACCTATCCTGCTTTGACAGAGTACAAAATAGACTTCGTGGCTTGGTGGGAGATGCCCTTTTCTCTTCCCTGACACCTCTCTCCCACAGAAGAGATGTTGCGAGCCTGTCTCTGTTTTATCGTTATTTCCATGGCAAGTGCTCGTCTGAGCTCCATTCTTTGGTCCCCCCTCACCAATCTTTCACGAAAAACACCCGACTATCTATAACCACTGCCAATAATTTTCCCCACTCTTTATCCGTACCTAAATCAAAACGTAGATTCCATGAGCAAAGCTTCTGTCTTTGAACTGCACGCCTGTAAAACTCTCTGCCGCTTGCCTGTTCCCCCCTTCGACTTCAACTTGGATGTCTTCAAGTCCAACACAAACAAATTCCTGATGACCCGCCCCCTTAAGTAATGCCACTTTATAAAATCTCCAATACTAACTATTACTACGATACTATCCCATTGATTACTGCACACACAATAACTCTTATCCCCGAGTGGCTTCCGGGCCTTGATAAGTGGTGAGCACCATGTAAAAAAAATCCAATGAACACCGTGTGGTTATTTAAGAGTGCTTAATGAAGGGCAGAGCTAGTATATAGTCTGGTTTATATAAAAAAGGAGCGATATTAAAAAGAGAGTCAAGATTACATTCGTTTTAATCAGATATACGGGTGTGGTTTACCCTTCTGAAGAAATTGGGGTATTTACTTTGTGAATGTAAGCACTTAGGGTTTAAGAGGGAGGTGTACCGAAGGAATGGAGTAGAGGTGCGTTGTTGAGGGAAGAGGGGGAAGTGCGATCTCATGTAGGCAAGCTGTAGCAGTAGGGGTGTATTGGTATTATTTTTATTTGGCGGTTGTTTATTGGCCTAAGCTTTCGCTTTGATCCGTATTAATAGTGTACTATCATTGCTGTTAATATTTTGTTTTTTATGTTTTTTTCTTTTCTTGCAGAGACTACATTATCAAACTATTTTATTATGTTCTATTTATTTATTCATTTTTTCACGCTGTTTTTATCCGTTCATTTACGTCTCGTTTTCAAATTATTTATTAATTAATTATTTTTTTTGATTATTTACAATATATACGTCCATATGGTTAAATTAACAACCAGTGAATAGACATACAAGGCTATTTCTATTATTTTAATAATGACGGTATACTGGGAGTTATATTTTCAACACTATTGCGGTGTCTGAAGTAATTACACCGGCAAAGCTTTTCATATCTATATATGAACTTAATTTCGATGTTTGTCATCCTTTCATTTGGGTTCTTTACCTTTTCCATAATACTAGAGTATAAATATATGTTACAGGTTAAAATGCCTCGTTACAGAGATAGGTTTTCCATGCCATATACATGCGAACAGATATATATTCCTCTATATCGGTAAAGTATTTCGTTTGGGATCAATTATGTAGTTGGATTCCTTATGCAACGTTGCTTTACGATAATACTTACCGTAAGTATATATGAACATTACAAATATATATATATATATATATATATATATATATATATATATATATATATATATATATAGAGAGAGAGAGAGAGAGAGAGAGAGAGAGAGGAGAGAGAGGGAGACTTATATGTAATATACTGAGTTCGTGTAATTCAGCAAATTTTGATATACCAATAGGTTTTAAGCCAAAAAAGGTTGACTTAAGGATTAAGCTACAAAATTATCACATTTCATAATATATATGCCAATTAAGCTAAACAGAATATTCTGCGATTCATACTCGTGAGAGTTTGTAGGCCTTGCGAATTATCAGGAGAATGAAACTAGGAATACTCTGTGTAGCTTAATTGCCATATATATTTTTATAACGTACTACCTAGCCCTTCCTATGTGTTGAGCACTGTTGAAGTAAACACTGAAAATTTTCGCATAAAATTATATCTTCGTATATTAATTCATGTGATTAAATGACGTAGTCGTATATATATATATATATATATATATATATATATATATATATATATATATATATATATATGGTTACTTCATTTAATCACATGAATTAATATACGAAGATATAATTTTATATTATAGTAAATAATAATTTCAGCCCCTTTAAAAAACCTGTTTCTTAACGTTTAGCACTTTCAGTTGAATTAAGTCGGTCAATTAAGCTCTTATGCACAGATCATCATATAATGATTAGATCACTCTGACTAATGTAAAAACATCTAAAATAAAATGTTTAATTTCAACGCTATTCTACGCGGTTAACGGTAGCGGAATGGATAAGGTCCTTGCTAATCAAGCCAGAGATGACTTGTGTCGCCGGGTTCGAATCCGAGTCGGGCAATGCATTTCCTCTCGCTCTCTTGCACTGAAGATTCCCGAAAGGATGAAACACTAGTGTCTGTCGGTATTTAATTATTATAGTAAATAATTATATATATATATATATATATATATATATATATATATTTATTTACCAGTGGTAAAAAAAACCGGACTAAAGTGCTCAATGTGTAGTCAGAGCAGTATATATATATATATATGTGTGTGTGTGTGTGTGTGTGTATATGTATTGATCAATAGGAAACAGAAATTTTATAATTTCATTGTACAAATATATTTTTTTACTACATATTTACAGACTGAGAGCTAACATAGCTACTAAAGGCGTTCTATATAGCTGACATCTCTCTACAAGTATGTAATGTTTTTAATGCAATAACGCATAACGTTGAGCTTACACAGCAAAGAAACCAGGAGCTCGTCTTATTGCAGAAATTTGGTCTTTTATATAATGGTGATTTTTTGGGTAGCTGTCTACAAAAGCAGACAACCGCACGGACACTTTGAAGAAAATCACATTTTTTACACGGAAGAAAATGTTTTATCAGAACTGTCTGTATTAACGTTAGCATGATAGTTGAATATGTTTTTATCGGACTTTACGCCTTGTTTCACAGCCTAGAAAACAGCTTGACATTTACTCGTGAACTGATTTCATTGTTCAACAAGCGTGGGATTTACGACCGCATATCCAGAGATCTCGCGTAAAGTGCATTTTGTACATTTAATCGAAGAATCATTTTTTTTTCTTGGTGTTTTTTATACAAATGTTAAGATTGAATATGTCATGGATTTTATATTGTGGATCAATTTTGCGCCTGCTACTAAGATTTGAACAAAATGACGCCATTTGCGTCCCTCAAAAGATGATCTTTTCTTGTGCTGTTGTTTTAGATTTTTCAAACAAGGCTTACCCGAAAAGATACAGATATTTTGATTCCATCGATAGTTGGCTCCGTTTCCTAAAGTCTTTACACGTATATAACAAAGTTTAGGTTTAAAATACCACTCATAGTGTTAAATGCGTAAATTAAATTGACTCATGTACTTAATACCCCTCTACATAACGTTTACATTTTAATTAGCAATTCTTTTATTGGGCGGGAAAGTCACTGACATATAGTGCGGATCATATTTTAATGTTAAAGTTTGGGTGATACGTTTGAAGGTCAGAGGTCCTCCGAACTTTTTTTTTTATTATTCAATTTTCACCCCAAACAAGGCACAGTGCCACTTTGAAGTTACTCCTCCCCCACGACATATGGCTTCCCTCTCTCGTAATAGAGAGATTTCAAAAAGAAAACAGATTTCCTGATGCGGTTAAAATGTTGCAAGCTAAAGCAAGACCATCTATCTGTCTATCCATGTATCTTTCTCTATTTCTCGCATACAAAAATTACCTATCGCTTTCTTTTTTTACAAATATCAGCGCTTGTGTTATTTTACTAGAAAGCTAAACGAACCTGGATTCACGGCAACAACGACAAAGGTTTACATAACAGTGAATACGTCCTCTGATAAGTGAACGTGTAACATAGCACATAAATTAGAGAAAGTGGGGAAGGTAGAGCAGTTTTTTGTTTTTGTTCATGAAACAATGAAGTTTTTTTTTTTTTTAAGTTTCGGGATATTTGGTTTGAGCCTCCAGCTCAAGAAAGGTGGTCGCCCAAAACTAAGAACGCCATCTTTAATCAGTTGTTTCGTGGCAAGGCGTGGAAATCAGTAACACAAGTTTACAATGGTAATCGTTCTCTTTCTACATGGGCGATCTTATAATATATATGGGCCCTTCACAACGAACTGCGTAAACTTTAAGAGGATTCCAACAACTCTTGTGACAGAAAGCAATGTGTACCTGAGTAGCATAAGGTTGTAGTAGCAGCAGCCGCATAACAGATATGCAAATGACAAAGTCGGTGCGCTATGTGACGTTACCAGGGATGAGGAGGAGAAAAAAGAGAGTGAGAGGAAATGCATTGCCCGACGCGGACGAAAAAAGCGTATGCTGGCGTGAAATAGACTTTTAAACCAGTTTTAAGGCGGCAGGATTTCGTAAACAACGTGACACACGACAGTTAATGAATATTGATTAATTTTATCATTTTCTGAGTAATTATACAAATGATTAGTAACATTATTGTTATATTTGCAGGTTGAAACAAATAACGTATAAGGCAATACAAATGAAAACTCAACAAACAAAGGTAGATCAATAAGAAGTGTATTAGGAAAAGTATATTTACAGTATATTTACATAATGGTTGTCAGGTAAGAGAGTCTTGGGTGGAGAACATATCCGCTCTCGGCTCGGCTTCGGTGGCTTCTGGTTAACACACACTCAGACTAACCGAGTCGTGTTATTTATGTGTAATATTATCCACATATGTAAATGAGTGGGTGCCACCACAGCAATTATGTATCATCTTATAAATTTTAAAATAAATTGTTTAATGCACTGTATATAAGACAATGGGACCTAATGCGTTAAATTTAAAATTGGACTTGTGTGCGCACAGGACTTACCGTACAGATTAAATGGATATGTCTCTTTTTATATTGATCCACGTATTTATCTGAGGGGCTTGATCTCTGGGTTTACTATGATTACAAGTAACATAAATTAATTAGGGTATCTTAAGTATATCATTATTGTTTTTTTATTATTTAAATATTAATTCATTAATTTTTTTTTTGTTTTTACTTATTTAGACATTTTTGAATGAAATATCATCGTGTTGATAGCATGATATCTTTAACGTACGTGCGTGTGTCACGGTGTCCAGATTATACATTATTTGATCCTTTCTTATTATATATGAACATAAAATCCGACAACATACCACGAACATTAAATTAGCATATAAATACGCTAACTTAATGTTCGCAGCATGCTACTCCACTTTAAGCTCCCCTATAATAAATAGGATTTCCTAATCATCGAAAACGCAATAAAAAAACTAAATAAAAATAAATGATATATGATGTCACATATTGGCTCTACTTCTTTGTCTTCTGGTTAAGATCCAAGAGTAGTGCATGTTTTATCCAAAGATGGGAAATTGATATCGTAGGGTTTCCGTTAGCATATTGCGTCCACAAAATGGAAGTCTGTCACAGACTCCTATAATGACGTAAGAGGTAAACCGTAATAACGAGGTATATTCCGACTCTATATTAATAAGATTAATTTGATAAATATTTTTACTGATTTACAAAAGGGTTACAATAATATCACCATGTCTGCATTCACACTTTCCGTTCACCGAATGCGCAGTTATAATGTATTACATATGAAGAGTGCCAATGTAGAATTTCCACGGGTCCTGCTAGTACAAATTGATTCGCTTATCTTACGTGTATCATTATTGTTTTATTTTATTTAGATATTTATTTATGTTAATTTTGTGTTTTAGTATTCCAGAAATTGTCCAACCGAAATATTTTTGATTATTTAAAACTGATTTGTTATACAGTAAGTCGGTTCCAAAGGTTACACAGATTTAAAATTTCATCTTGAAATTCAAATACCGTGCTTTGTATCGGAATTATTTGTTAATGCAAATAACTTATTATTGTCTCTATAATTTTGTTTTTCCATGTTAATGAACATATACATGACTTGACTTGCTTGCAAAATACCCCAAGTTTCCAGGTGAAATATAAATGTAAATCAAGTTCTATCTTCCCCATGATGTTAATCTTTAGGCCATACTGTTTTTTAATCTTCGAAAAACAGTGACATGCTTGCTTAATCCTCTTTACCATCCAACTTATCATCAAAGAAGACATATATTCCTCATGACCGCCTATTTCTCCAAGATTTTTTCCATGCCTGACCGCGGTTCCATCTTTAAATGCATTCTGCCTAACTGTTCCGGAGAGTATGCAGGACGGGGAAGAATTTACCAACCAATTTCACCCAGATCTTGGCTCAGGAATGCCGTGTAAGAAGTTATCATCATAATAAAATGTGACTTTTTTTGCTGTTAACTGAAAAGGTTGTTTCCAGGTTGACATATTAGAAACATATACAGATGATCTTTTTAATAACCTTAAAGAAAAAAGTTATAAATACATCATTGTAATATGTTTACGTAATAAATAATGTTCAGTAATTTAAAATGCCCCTTCTCCAAACTCTCAAGAACTTTTGAACTGATCTGATAATTATCATTAAAATTCGTTTACATGTACATGTTATGGTGGCCCTATACGTAACGCCAAGGATTCGAATTGATGCAAAAATGACTCCGCAACTTTTAGATACAGAATTACATTGAACAAACTTCGAGGTGCATCAAACATATATCTTATGCACAAATCTGTTTCCGATCTTCATTAACTTCCAACTCATTTTCTTAGATCATTTGTTGGTATCTATACAGACGACATAATGTCTATGGCAGCTCTTTCGAGCGTCAGTGATTAAGATATTGCTTATTACTTCGTGTCCAATACAAAGCACGCGGTGCAATGATGAAAATCGTTATTTAACATTGAAAACTTGAAGAGCAAGCAACGCTCCTTTCACTGCCGCCACGCAAATTCTTGTTTCGCCCCAGTCAAAATAAAAGTCGTTTCTTTGTAAAAGATCCCTATTATGGGAAGCTAGTAAGGTATAAAAAGTGTTGATTTATCTATTTATCTCTCTATTTCTGTATCTATCAGTCTCTATCCATCTATCTATCTATCTATCTATCTATCTATCGAACTGGAGAGATGGACGGGAGATGAATATGAAGAATGTTTATAAAATATGTCACAATATAATAAAATTATATCACAGACAAGTTTAGCGGAAGTAGCTTGTCAACTGAGCGAGCTACGTGTATGTTACGTGGATAAGGTTTGTTTAAGATCACGCGGAGTTGGACTTGGGCGTTTAGCAGGGCGGACGGTTTAACAGGTCACTCTCTCCCTATTCACTGGGGAGGGAGGGTTGGTTGGTTTTTGTTTTACGGCATATCAATCTTTTGCAGGTTATATAATGCCGAATCCATTGATTTTGAAGCACAATTTTAATAGAATATTGTTTTTTTTTTCAAGCCAGTTTCTGTTTAATTCATATTTGGGACTCTAGCAGATGCTATCACTCTGGGTCAGAGTGGACCTGGGAGCAATGGCAATTAAGACCTGGTCCCACACTCCCCAAAGCCAGCAAGCTGTGTCCTCAGTATCGAGTATAGTTTTTGGTCATATCCAGATCCCTGTGGAGAAAGCTGTCGTGGGTGAAAATAGAGACCTAGAATTAACCACTAAAGCAAAGATTCACTTTCCATTCTTCTGCGATCGACACATGGAAAGTGAATAAAAACTATATAAAATACAACAGATCCCTTTTAGATACGCCCACAACACAGCATAGGCTTTTTAGTACCACACATAATCTAACAGACCCTGTTTTAATACCCCATCATACAAGAAAATTAAAGATTTAAATCAAATATTTTGCAAAAGTTTTTTTTTTGAATACTTAGCTCAGTCTACCGCTCCGAAAACTACATGATTCAGTATCCTCGGCTTATATAGGACTTAAAACGTCCTAAGACATATGCTTAGAACACTTTCTCTCCTTTCATAGAGTACAAAATTTGTTTATAATCTAGTAAGGGGTAGCATCTTCTGTTCTCTTTAGAAATGTACTTAAAGATGGAATGTTGCTCATATCTCTATACTTTATCGTAGTTTCTGAAGAAGGTACTCAACTTAACTGAGATCATTGGTGGCAAACTGTGATAAATTTATGATAATACCTCACGCAACAATACATCTTTCAAAAACTTTACTTTTCTTAAAGATGAGTTCATGCCAATAAAAATAATTGTGATTAAGAGGTATTTTTTCCAAGAGCTTCATATCCATGAAAAACATTAGAACCTTTCCGTAGATAAGAACTGAGTCAAGTTCAAATCTAATACAACAGATATTTTTCCAAAACAAAAAAAAAATCTTCAGATGAATTCATATTTTATCCATTTCATGTGTCATTTTCGATATTTTCCTAATTGTCTTTATAATCAAGCTGATGAGCCTATCAGTATTGAAACTTTAGTGTATTCTGACATTGAAAAATAGTAAAAAAAAACATATCTCTCGTGAATACCTATTTGCCTAAGGTATATCAAAGCGCGACGGTGGTACCATCTGAACATGCATTCTGCATAACTAGAAGATAGATAAGAATATAGAAATGGGACTGGTCTAATATTTACAAGTCGAACACACTTATTATCTTGGCAATTATTATCAGCCTAGTTATGAGTAGATACAACATTTTTAATAAACCTTTTCAAGCATAATGTGCGGTTTACTACGTCTTAATCAACAGTCGAAATATAGATAATGTTTGCACCAAATAGATTTGTTATAGGCAATCCAGAAGCGGCCTCTAGAAACACATTACTTTTATATTTTCTGCAACTACATCTACTTTTTAAATCTGTCATTGCATTACTGTTCCCTTTCGGCCACAATAGTTGTTCAGAAGCACATATTCTAACACGCGTATCGTGAGCCTCCTTTCTAAACACGATCTTCAATTCCTTTCGTATTACTTTTTATGTTTGTATTTGTATTGAGTATCGCTCTGATCGAATAGTACCGTTTTCTTCTTAAGCACAAACAGCATTTTGAACCATCACAGTCTAGTTGAGACATTGAGCCAGGTCGCAGGATATAGCTAACCAATCCTGATTCTATCGCCGAAGACCACTATTTGTGAGCTCTATATTTAGTCGTAATTAATTATTCATAATTAATTATTGTCGCCGAAGGTTCGTAATTAATTATTGTCACAAACACCTTTGCGCCAGTCAGTTAGAAAGGAAAGAACGAGAACCTTACCCATAAGATTTCCCTTTTGTCAACAAACTGCACGTGCGAACAACCGGAGGTGTCGTTGGAGAGGATGCACAGCAAATAGAATCTGTTTAGTATGCGGCGGAGATTAGAAAACAGATTACGATATCTACAGCAACAAAGAATGCTCTGAAGACAGTCGTTATCGAAGACCTAAAGTTTGCTAAGATCTGCCACTTTCGTAAGCCACGTGACTCAGCCATAGAGAAGGATAATCCTTACCATCCTCTGATAGATGCATTCTTTTGTGTCCAATCGTATTGTGCGTCGGAAAAAGAGAGAATAATTGAGGCGGAAAAATTCGAACCATGCCTTTCCTATTCACCATCCAATCCTACCTGTTGCTCGCACAGTTGGCGTAATAGTTGTACAATTGTAAACGTGCATATCCATCCAACTTTCTTATAAACGGTTAGAATATAACATTAAAACTTTTGTCTATTTTATGGAACATCAACAGTTGGTTATTGTCGAAACACAATTAACTTTGTAAAGTTTAATTAGATGGGAACTTTGGAACACACTTTTATTCATAAATACATTGAGAGTTCATGCTGTTCTGTATCTTATCGATGTATAGATATTATCATAGAACTAAAAAGGGATAGGTTATTAGAGTTCACAAGATTGTTCATTTGGGTTTATTCCACGCTCACGGCGATATCTCCAGTTAACTCTCGCCACAAACTACTATTACATCATACAATATCTTTTTCTAGAATAAAGGTTCACTGATAGCAACTAAACTTTTGAGTAACTGGCTAGGCGTCATAGAGTTCAGCTATATTCTGCTGAACGGTTTAGAATAAGGTCAGGATTTCAGTAATGGTAAACGCACGCGTCACTGCAGCGTCCAATGACAACAACAACACCCTTCTCACTCGATCTGCCTTTTATACCACTCTCTCAATCCCTCCTCTTGCGCATCCGCCCGGAGATTCCTGACAACCTCGAGACTTCCGCTTATAAAAACCCAAGTTTTGTTGTCGCGCATGCCTACACAAGCCACAAACACGTGGGCGTTTGTTTTGTTGGTAAGTACTATATGACATTCTAATTTCTTTTTTTACATTTTTGTCATAATAATACGTTTTATGTGTCGAAAATCTGTAGTCTATACATTCCCGTTAAATGATAAAAACAGAATATTCGATATTTGGAGATTATCATAGAATTAAAAACGGATAGGTTATTATATTTTGCATTTCCAAACGCAAAAGTAAGATATGATCATAAACAACAACATAAAAAGATCTGCAAGGCACAATAAAACAGCAAATTAAGACTCTTTGGACAGAGACAAAACAATACACTACAAGAGAAAGCAGCAACGCTTAAATAAAAATATGGACATGATCAGACTGTGATGAAAATACATTGAAAACTACGCGAAAAACTTGATCACCCAGACAAATTTCACAAATGCAAACATGCTAACAGCACTTCAAAACAAACAAAGCATAAAAACTATATGATATAGAGATACAAATGGATAAACCTATCCAAGCAAGGAGACCAGATATTATAATAGACAACAAGAAGTTAAAATCCTGCCAGACCAACACACATTTACGTACACTTGCTAATCTCAGTCGATGGAATGCCTGCCACAAGGAAACGTACACAGTAGATCTCAGGTTTTACATCAGAGTGTTGTTCTTTTTTATTCCAAGATGCATATCTAAACCAGACGTTTATGTACCCAAGTTGTCTAATAAATTGTCCATGACGTATCTACGACGAATATGAACTGCTCACGTTGAGCACTAGCAAATATAAATTTACAAATGAAAAAAGAAAAATAAATCAGATCAACCAAGAAAAAAAAAGCAGTCAATTTTCTAAATATTCTTTGGTCCCTGTCGGTGGGGCATTAGAATACACCGACTGCCCTCCCCTGCAGAGGGTAAAAGTCCCTCAATGGGGGTCCTGGATATGACCTTAAACTATATCCAATGGTGAGGCCCCAGTTGTGGGCTTTGGAGAGTGTGGAGCCACCCTTTAATTACCATTGCTCCCAGGTCCACTCTGACCCGGAGTTGTAGTACCTGTTAGGATCCCAACTATGGGTTAAATAGAAACCGACTTGAAAACAACAAATATATTCTATTAAAATTGTTTTTTCAAAACCTTGTGATTCGGCATTAAATAACCTGAAAAGGGTTGATATGCCGTAAAACAAAAACAACCAACAAACCAAATACTCTTTGGTAAATCTTTGTTTATGTTTTAGTTATTGAATTACTTTAATAATTTCGAGTCGCATGCACCACGCATTTGCATATAATGTGTTAACATAAAAACTGCCGTTTAGGCAAATATTTTTCACTTGAATTTATAGATTTAGGAATTACTTGTTAAACAGTGAATACTTTTAACTCTATTACTAACAAGTAGTTATGATACAATTAAATAACGCATAGTCATATAACTAATTAATTCTAATAACTAACACATTAATTAGTATTGCCGAAACTTGCATAGTTTAAATATTTTACTTTTTATACACAGGATATCTCAGATAGAGACACAAGTCTTTGTCTTATACTTTTTCTTGTTTTTTCTAGATTTTCTAGTGAGACTTGTTTTTATTTTTATATTAATTTTGATGCTTATTTTATATTTTTAAAACTGAATAATTTGCAGATTTTAAAATAATTATGCCTTCGAATGACATAAAATTACATTATATTAAAATTAAACACAGGAATTGTGGGATAATTTGCTTCCGTTAAATGTAATTTATGAAAAACAATCCATGTGGCTTTATTAAGGTAAACGCAACCGCGCCGTCAGTGAACATGAATATTGCTAATAAATGTGCAATAAAAAGATGATGCTCAGTTTTTATGACACACACATTTATCTCCCTTGATCACACGATCGCAAATCTGTTTTTCCATGAAATCCGTGTAAATTGGAAAGGAAAATTAGCGTACCGTGTTCGAGCTTCATTAGATTCACTGAGTTCGTTTGCACACTTTATGCTGTTTTTTTCTCTTTTTTTTGTCTAAACAGATCCAAGCGTGTCAAACATCATGGCCTACGAAGTGCATTAAATAAGTTTTCAGACTTTTATCGTATGACCATTTTTTTTGATGGTACACACATTAAACTCTAATCTCGTTCGAAGTAATCTCTTTCAGCTGCAGTTGACTTGTTTTACCGTCGGAACAATTTCTGGAAGGCTCCATTGGAAATCCTCTTGTGTGAGCGTGGTAATAACTCTTGTCACAGCCTTTTTCATTATCTCACTTAATCTACAAAGAAAGCCTTTAATAGTTTCCATGTGTATAGGGAATAACAAAAAGTTACAGACAGCAAGGCCTGGACTATGATGGTAAAAAATTGTATTGATGCTCGTCTTGGTCAAATAGTTCTTACCTTCTCTAAGCACCATTGGAACAAACTTCGCGTAAACCTTTCGCATCTTTAGTTCCTCGCGAATAACTTTCTGTACAGTCTTCACACCGACATCAGTCTGTGCAATATTATCTCTGAACACACACGACAGTCTTATTCATGAAATTATTTATTTGGTCAACAATATCTGGTGTTCTAACATCCTTATTCCTCCCACGCCTATCACCATTCCCCACAGATTCCCTGCCTTCCTTGAATCTCTTATGCCATTCAAAATCTGATGCTCCATTCACGCAAGATAGTAAAAAAAAGCAATCTGAAGCATTCCAGACGTCTGTGTGGAATTTTTACTTAAGTTTGCACATCATTCTTCTAAACTGTCCTCAAGTCCAGATTGCATTTTAGAAAATCACCAACTGTGACAATCAGACTTTAAGAGGGTGTATTTCAATTACTGCTGTAGCTGTTCATTTGAACCTGAGATCATAAAAATTGGTCAGTCCACATCTAAGATGCATAACAATAACAGTCTGAATTTTCAAGAATCTACAATAATTTTAAATGTCTGTATAAATATGGCTGTAGCTTATTGAAAGCATCTCGTTCTTATTCATATGCAGATCTCTCTTTTTCCTGAAGATGAGTAACATTGATCTTGGTCAGTAATCACTAGGGCTGCGAGAAAAGAATATTCTTATCATTGTTTTAACTCCCAGGTATATATCCGACGCAGTTAGCCACAGTTAATCAATCTTAAACAACACCAGTCTGTCTAAAAAACATATAAGATATTAACTGATATATACTCGAGAGTGCAAATAATTAAAAGAACATTCTCTTATCATAGCCCTAATAATAGCTAACATTTAGAATCATACGTATTATCGGCGGAAGTGGCTGTAAAAAGCAGATTTATTTAACATGTTTGAGAAAGGAATGAATAAATATGGAATCATATTATCAATGAGATTAGAATCAGAAGCAGTGTTAAATAAACGACCTTTCATAATCTGGCACATCGCCACGATGGCGCATGTTTTACAAATACTTTATTCAGAAGCATTGTGGACGAAAAGAACTTTCACTCTCTGGTCCATCGCCGCTAGTACTTTAATCGAAGCTACTCCGATGAACTCATAACACATGCCTCCTCGATGTAAATAGCCCTAACTAACCGCTTACGCAGCAAGATTCCACTTCTTTATTCTTTCGATCTCTAGATTTCGGAAAGACTTTTACTCAAATAGTTTATCTCCTATGTGTCTAAAGGGCAAAAGAAAACAACAGGCATACAAAATTTTCTAAAATTTTTACAAACTCTTCTTTCATTAGCTTAACATTGAAACCAGTTGTTTCAATTTCTTTTTTCTACTTGACAGTTCTGGGCGTCGAGAAATGTAGATAAGTAGGAGAATCTGGGGCAAAACGAGATACTAAAGGGAAAAAGTACTGTCGAGTCAAAGTAGGTATTGACATATTAACCATATTCTGTGTACTGGACATTCAAAGTATTGGAAAACAATGCCACAGCAACAAAAAAGATGAGAAATTATTTTCAAAAGAAATACAGATGATTTAATTGAGCTTACTCTATTGCCTCGTTTTGTCCCAAGCTTGGGGCAAAACGAGACGGATCTTGGTCTGAATAAGTCAGTCTTCACAAAGCTCACACATGAAGATTGGGGTCTTGTTACATTTGTCTAGACCTGCACAGGCGTAGTGTGCCCATTTCCTACATTCCCCTAGACAAGCTATCCAGCTTTCTGCACTCTCAGAGTACAGTTCGTCACAGATCAAAATGGATTACTTTTGAATACTTACCCCTTTTTGATGTACGGGGCTGAATAAAACAATGGTAGGCGTTGGCGGCAAGACATTACCACGTGATCTCTTGATCAGACTCCTCACGAAAGAGCTCTCTCTCCCTCTTTCTCCCTCTCTCTCTCTCTCTGTTTCAGTTATCTGCGGTGTCTCGCTTTACCCAGCTATCTCATTTTGCCCCAGGTTCCCCTGTTGTTTAAATATACAAATAAGAATGATATTTTTTTATCAAAGCCTTATATGCATTTTCAAAATATTAAAATCCATAAAATATGAGATTAATTTAAGAAAGAAATAAAATCCATTTATAAAATAATATAATCCAAAACAATTTATAACATTTCTTTCAATTATATTTTTACCAAAACAAAAAATACCATTAATCTATTCGTCTTATTTGACTTTTTTCTACTTTCATATTTGGAAATCAGAGAAAGAATTTGATTATCTCATATACACTATCCTCGAATGTATTTGTCTTTCTGTTTTGAGGTTTGTCATGAAAAGCTGGCATGCTGATACTCCCCCTTACAAGTAAACTAACTAAACAGTCAAACTTACATAGTATTAGAAGTCCAAATAATTTTCATAGGTGTGGCTAACCTACACTAGCTTATATGAGGATTGGAGCACCTTCTTTACGTGAAGCTTCATATAGTAAAAATGATTAACTGGATATTCCACGAGAATAGATGAATTCTTGTACTGGAATCCAGTATCAATAATAGACCAAACGACATATGTACTGGAACGTAGTTAACTAGTCAATACATAATGAGACAATTATATCCCTAACATCTTTACTAACACAACGTTTGAAATATAAGGGAGTACTCTAATGGAGTGTTTAAACATGACCGAATTCTAGCCAAATATTTCTAAGCCAACATTCTGAAGACACGCAAAGATACTAAGTGCTATGACAAGGATGCCTGTGTCATATGTCTTGATCAACACAGAATTTGTCTTGTATTTTGCTGCATGAACTGCATGTGTAAAAATCATGGACTCAGCTACTAAATGATTCCAAGGTTGTAGACCTTCAAATTTGATGGATTTTTGTTTTTGAGAACTTGTAATGAAGTAAAATGAATCAAAAAAAATAACATTAATCTGTGAAGGGATCTGTTTGTTACTTTCATTTTTTTTAATGGATCCAAATATTTAAAAAAAAAAAAATTTAATGCGAATTATATTTTGTTTTTACCAAATCCTGTTTTCAACGTTTGAGAGATAAAGGAGTACTCCAATGGGATATTTAAACATGGCCGAATTCTAGCCAACATTCCGAAGAGTCTCAATGACACCAACTGCTATGACGGGGATGTATGTGTCACATACCTTGATCAACACAGATATTTCTTCTGTTTGTCTGCATGAACTGCGTGTGTGAAAATCCTGGAGCCAGCTTGTTCATTATTGTAAAGTTGTAGGGTTTGTTTGACAAGACCTTCTCTCCATAGAATTGAACTAATATAAAAGTTGTTTTATCCCCAGAAAGAGGCACTTGAAGGTGGACTGAAGTAAAATGAATAAAAAATAATAAATATATGAAAAGAACTGTTTATTATTTCATCTTTAATGGATCCAAATATTTAAAAAAAAATGTATTCCGAGTAAAATGCGATCTATACTGAATTTTCCCCAAATCCTGTTTTCAATAACAGATGATGCTGTCAAATACTATTCTATAAATAATTAAGATATCACGTTTTCCGTTCCATTAATAAAATGGGATTTTTTTTCTCTGACAAGTAAAATCAATCTCTTACCAAAAATAAAATAAAATAAAATAAAATAAATAAAAACAAATATTTGAAAAGGCGAAAATATAAAATCGATTTACGTAACACTTAAAAGCTGATTCTACATATACCTCCGGTTATTTACGATCAAAATATCCAAATCCACGCAAGAAAACACGTTTGAATCATTTAAATATATTTTTACAGGATTTTCAGAAAATATCGAAATTTGTTTTAGATATCCCATACGATCAATCACGTACGCGTTGCGTACAATAAATGGGTATTTGTGAAATCCGTCCTTTAAAAATGCAGCTTACGCTTACAGAAATAGCGCTAAGATAAATTGTGACAAACAAGTATTAAAATATTTCAAGATTATATTTGAAAACCCAACAACATTCCCTTTTCAAATTAAGAGTGACGGATCAACAAAATGATATTTCTTGATTATGAGTGACAAATATATATATCTTGATTATGAGTGACAAACCAGCAAAATATTTTTTCCGGCTTGAGTGTGACATCTGCCGAAAATGCTTTTCTTAAATTTAAGAGAAATCGAGGAAATATTTACAGATTAAACGTGACAGACCAACAACATATTTATTAGGTTACGTAACAGACAAAGAAAATAGAAATTCTAATTTGACATTTACGAACCATTTGTGGCCCACCTCTCTTGGGACATAACGCAAGGACCCCTGATCGTCTTCGAAAACTTCGGCTCGTGATGTCTGGTTCACTGAGAGGCGGTCACATCAGATTCCTGGTATGCTGAAAACTAGAATTTCATTTGACTTTTTCGATTATCGATTATCGATACTAATCAGAGACAATCGCATACAGAACCTATCTAAGAACACTGTCAGATACATAAATACATTTGTGTAGAAATTTCAAAAACATTTGCCTATCCGTTTCAAAATATATAGGGAACCCACTCACTTACGCATAGACACATTATTTTCATATAATAGAAGATAGGTAGATGGATAGATAGATAGATTACGCATTTCACGAAAGAAAAATAAGATGTCTACATTGAACGTGACAGACCAACAAAATGAAAGAGTTAGATAAACCTTAAATGATCAGCAAAGTGGTATTACTAGATTCAACCTGACTGATAAACAACATATTTCAAGATTACGTCCGACAGACTAACGGATATAATATTTAAAAATTAAGCTTGAGATACCACAGAAAGATTTAAACATTAGACCTAAACGATCAATGAAATATTTCAGAACTATGCCTTACAGACAAACACAATAACTGTCATTTATCGTAATGGACCAAACATAATACGCTATAATATAATCTGACTGGCCGACAAAATGATATTTCAATATTAAACATAAAAGTAACAAAAATAATATTTAAAATTGAAAGTTATAAATAATCAAAATAATTCTTAATACTGGGCTTTACAAACTAACACGATAATATTTTTAAAATGACCGGTTATAATTAGGGCTATGACAGCATATTCTTTTCCTTGTTTTTATTCTCAGGTATATATCCATTGGTATCTTATATGTTTTTATGTAGAATGCTGTGCTTCTCGGTTGATTAATTGTATTTAAGTGTGCCGTATATATACTCGAGAGTAAACGCAATGAAAGGAATATGCAGTTGTTCTAGCCTTAGTTATAATATACGAAAATTATTTCAATGTAAATGTTTCAAACCAACAAGATAATATCTCAGGATTACGGCAGAAATTATTGAGAGATCAACGAAAGAATATCTCAAGCTTACTATAAAAATTATTGATAGGCTAAAGAAATAATAATTCGTGACAAAGTGTGACGGATTAAAAATAATATTATTTGGATTCATAAGACTACTGTTTTCATCTTGAGTCTGATTTTTGCAATGTTTTGTCGGTGTAATCTTCGATCTTATCGAACTCGGGAATATTTCTGTCCAACTCGAGGATTTGGATGGAATTCAGAAAAAAAAAAAAAACTTTATTTACTTCACATGAATAGCATGCTCCTGTTCCGTCAGCCATGACTGATTAGAGGTCTTAGGTAATTCGAAATTGTATATTTTGGTCGCCCACACTGAGGATTGAACCTTCAACACCAGGAAAATATCACTTTTTTATAATTGATTTTTCCAAGTACTCTAACCACTGCACCACGGGCCCTTGGGGATCAAATTCCCGAATTCGACAGAAACATTCCCGAGTTCGACAAGATACACCTGAAGAAAGTCGGAGGTTACATCGACAGAAACGTGGTGAAAATCACACTCAAGATAGGAAAAGTAGCTAGATTAATCAAAATAATACGAATAACCAATCCTCATCTCCAAAATTCAAAAACATAATTTCAACAGGAAGAATCAAAAGCAAAACACTATTCAATTGTAACAAGTTCCAAAACACTGGGATCTAAAAAAAAAAAAAGTCTTAAATCTAACAGATTCTGCAGCACATCCAACATTTAGTCAATCTCTGCAATGTCACATCCATGATCATGTTTTACTAGTACTTTAATTGAAATGTGTGATGATGCACTAATTGTGCTTGTGCCCGCCATTGTTACAAATACCATGATTAATCTGTCAAACAGCAAAATCACAGGCTTCATTGTTGAATTCTTTAAATGCCGGAAAGCATTCTACACTAATAAGCTCTTAGCTTGGAGAATTTTCTGCAAGTTCTTTTGCTTCCTTGGCTGTAAAATTCTGCTGAAGTTTGAATATATTGCGAACAGATATTTAGCTGTTTTACTTCATGCATAATATAATCGTAGATATGTATAATATGATTGTAGATATGTATAATATAATTGTAGATATGTATAATATAATTGTAGATATGTATAATATAATTGTAGATATGTATAATATAATTGTAGATATGTATAACATAATCGTAGATATGTATAATATAATTGTAGATATGTATAATATAATTGTAGATATGTATAATATTATTGTAGATATGTATAATATAATTGTAGATATGTATAATATAATTGTAGATATGTATAATATAATTGTAGATATGTATAATATAATCGTAGATATCTATAATATGATTGTAGATATGTATAATATGATTGTAGATATGTATAATATAATTGTAGATATGTATAATAGATTTGTAGATATGTATAATATAATCGTAGATATGTATAATATAATTGTAGATATGTCTAATATAATTGTAGATATGCATAATATAATTGTAGATATGTATAATATGATTGTGGATATGTATAATATGATTGTAGATATGTATAATATAATTGTAGATATGTATAATATGATTGTAGATATGTATAATATAATTGTAGATATGTATAATATGATTGTAGATATGTATAATATAATTGTAGATATGTATAATATAATCGTAGATATGTATAATATAATTTAAGATCTGTAAAATATAATCGTAGATATGTATAATATAATTGTAGATATGCATAATATAATTGTAGATATGTATAATATAATCGTAGATATGTATAATATAATCGTAGATATGTATAATATAATTGTAGATGTGTATAATATAATGTTAGATATGCATAATATAATTGTAGATATGTATAATATAATTGTAGATATGTATCATATAATTGTAGATATGTATAATATAATTGTAGATATGTATAATATAATTGTAGATATGTATAATATAATCGTAGATATGTATAATATAATTGTAGATATGTATAATATACTTGTAGATATGCATAATATAATTGTAGATATGTATAATATAATTGTTGATATGTATAATATAATCGTAGATATGTATAATATCATCGTAGATATGTATAATATAATTGTAGATATGTATAATATAATCGTAGACATGTATAATATAATCGTAGATATGTATAATATAATTGTAGATATGTATAATATAATTGTAGATATGTATAATATAATCGTAGATATGTATAATATAATTGTAGATATGTATAATATAATTGTAGATATGTATAATATAATTGTAGATATGTATAATATAATCGTAGATATATATAATATAATTGTAGATATGTATAATATAATTGTAGATATGTATAATATAATCGTAGATATGTATAATATAATGGTAGATATGTATAATATAATTGTAGATATGTATAATATAATTGTAGATATGTATAATATAATCGTAGATATATATAATATAATTATAGATATGTATAATATAATTGTAGATATGTATAATATAATTGTAGATATGTATAATATAATTGTAGATATGTATAATATCATCGTAGATATGTATAATATAATCGTAGATATGTATAATATAATTGTAGATATGTATAATATAATCGTAGATATGTATAATATAATTGTAGATATGTATAATATAATCGTAGATATGTATAATATAATTGTAGATATGTATAATATAATCGTAGATATGTATAATATAATTGTAGATATGTATAATATAATTGTAGATATGTATAATATAATTGTAGATATGTATAATATAATCGTAGATATATATAATATAATTGTAGATATGTATAATATAATTGTAGATATGTATAATTTAATTGTAGATATGTATAATTTAATTGTAGAAATGTATAATATAATCGTAGATATATATAATATAATTGTAGATATGTATAATATAATTGTAGATATGTATAATATAATTGTAGATATGTATAATATAATCGTAGATATATATAATATAATTGTAGATATGTATAATTTTATTATAGATATGTATAATATAATTGTAGATATGTATAATATAATCGTAGATATATATAATATAATTGTAGATATGTATAATATAATTGTAGATATGTATAATTTAATTGTAGATATGTATAATTTAATTGTAGATATGTCCCTAAATAGAAGTCCCTTACATTCAAGTAATCATATGCTTGTTTCAGTTGAATAAGAATGAAAAAAAAAACGGTCCTGGATATGACCTTAAACTATATCCAGTAGTGAGACCCCAGCTTGAGTGCTTTGAGGAGTGTGGAGACACCATTTAATTGTCATCGCTCCCAGGTCCACTCTGACCCGAATTGGTAGTACATGTTAGGGTCTCAACTATTGATTTAATAGAAACCGACGTTAAAACAACAAATATATTCTATTAATAGAATTCTTCTTCGGTATCTTTGGATTCGGCATTAAATAACCTGGAAAGGGTTTATATGCCGTAAAACAAAAACAACCAACCAACCAACCTGGAAAAAAACGTCTCCAATAAGTCTGCGCACGATGCCTTGGAATTTTTCTCCAACGGATTTTGACAAAATCGGCAATTGGGCGGCACCAAAGAAAAAGACGAGTCACGTGGACGCATATAACACATTCACAAAGACTAAAGAAATTATACTCGTGTTTATCACATAAGTTTTCGTTTCTGATTTTACTAAATATCGGCCGCTTTCTCTCGGTTACTACTTCTTATAAAAGGCGTCTAAAAATGAGTTAATCTCGTATATTGCATATAAGCGCACAAGAAAGTGTAGGTTTAGAAATTATATTTGTTTTTACTGTGTGGAAATCTTACCAGACAAAAACGTGTTACATTTACACTGCGTA
This sequence comes from Euprymna scolopes, assembly GCF_053919585.1. Taxonomy (NCBI): domain Eukaryota; kingdom Metazoa; phylum Mollusca; class Cephalopoda; order Sepiida; family Sepiolidae; genus Euprymna; species Euprymna scolopes. The sequence continues at coordinate 45,635,429 of NC_136514.1, forward strand.
TCAAATTATTAACGAGTTTGCATTTTTCTTAATATTTAAGGAACGATGAATAAAAATTCATGAAACTTTGAGAAAGTGATTACAATACTATTCAGCTGCTTCAGTAAAAAAATACAGGTACTTAAAGCAATATTAGTGCAACCATGGCAGAAGATAGGAATATCTGTTGCTTTCAGTGTGTCAAGTTATTAACGAGGTTCAGAAAAAACATATACTCATAACTTGTTTATTGAAATAATCTTAAAACATTAAATGAACTAGGAAAACTACTTAGAACACAATAACTACATAACAATTTCTACTTAGACATAATTAGTAGGGGATATATGTTGGTCCATAGAATTAATCAAATTTGTGATTTCGATGCTCTTGAAGAGCATCCCACAACTCATCCTTGCTCTTAAATTGGCGCTCACTTCCATAGAGGCGTCACTTTATGATACTCCAAAGGTTCTCAATTGGGTACAAATCTGGCGAATTCGCAGGCCACTCCATCTTCCGTAGGTCAGAGAACCCCACTTGTTGCAAATACTATTTGCCTTTGTTTGCTGCATGCGAAAGAAGCATTATCCTGCATAAATAATAGTTCTTCTGAACGTCAACCTTTCAGAAAAGCTATGTAAGTATTTTACGTCATTTTTACGCCTTCTGGGACATTCCATTTGTCAACTAAAGTACTTCCAATAATCCCAGCTCATATTTGGCTTGTTGGCGACTTTTTGGCGTCTTAAACACTGATGTCCATATCGTCCATCTAGGACCCATCCTTTGGTCCAGCCATCTGGGCCATAAAGAGTGACACGCACTTCATCAGTAAAAAAAAACTTTGGAAAAATCCGTTTTCATGTTGTCCTCTTCCCATTTCAATGGGTTTTGTATGTGATATTACTTTAATGGAGGCTTTGTCACAGGCTTAACAAAGAACTTTTGAGACATTCTTACCTTCGGCTTGGTCAAAGATTCTTGACTTGTCTGCCCAGGGTTCTTAACAACTTCACGTTTATTTTGGAGTAAAAACAGCGTGAAACAACTCTAGAGTTAACTTTATCAGCTCTCTTACGCACCGTTTTAGGGTCCTTGACAAAGTTTTTCACAGTTTGATTGTACGTTCCTATCATTTTCGATATTTCGAAGGTAGTTTTACTTTTTGCTAGCTGTTCTGTAATAGTATATTTTTTCAGAACAATTCAAATCACTTTTACTATCCATTTTATTGACGAAACAAACTGCCTCAAATACCGTGGATTCAATTACGATGGCAAGTTGTTTACATTGCGCAGAACAATACGAAAATTTCGCAGTACGCGCAGTTCTGCATTGCCAACGTTTCCGAAGCTTTTGATACGAAACTACAGGTAAGTTTCTGAAACTGGTAGAAACATGTTATCTCGTAAATAATTTGACACGAAGTGTAAGGCGAACGAATTAAAAGTTATTAATTTTGGAAGGGTTATTTTATCACCAACCGCGAAATGAAAAATTCAACTATAAGATCAGAACAGATATTACACTTTTATCCAAGATTCCCGTTATTGCATGTAATAACATATGTCGTGTATTAAAAAAAAACTGAATACAAACTACGCGCTTTACGATGATCATTTTCTTCTGATTTTTGTTTGCATCTTATATTGAGCTAATACTATATTGCTTCGCGTTCATTCAAAATAATAAATTTCTACGAAGAAGTCTCAGGATTTTCACTATCGGTAATCAGTAGTTAGAAAATATTTTCATGATATATTTCGTCTCGATATCATTGGATCTAACTATCTATTCTAATTTTGCTAATGGCAAATCTGCCACGAAATTCGTCTCCGATTTATCAAGATCCTGTCTGTGAGATTAAATACAAGTCTAAATACAACTGTGTTCATAAAGTACTCTTCATTAAAGGAAAATATTGGGATAAAATAAACCATGAGACTAAAAAAAATATAGCGAAAAATATTCCGATTCTTGTTCATGAGAAAAAGATTAATAATATATTAATAATAAATAATAAATATTTGATTGTTAGCCCATACCATAAAGAGGTTTTTATACAACATCTATGTTTACTTGTACCCCATATATATATATATATATATATATATATATATATATATATATATATATATATATATATATATATATATATATTATAAGAGATTATTCCAAGGGTTTCATATAATTAAACTCAATTCACCAATGGTAATTTAAGAATTGACTCAAATATTAAGCAACATTACAGTTCCGTAATCGACCACACGCACAAACACACAAACACACACACACACACACAGACATATATATATGTGTGTGTATATATATTATATATATATATATATCTTCTATAATATAAAGCTGAACGCCTGTGTGTGTGTCTGTTCACGAATAAGCTCTTAGAATGTTGACTATTTTAAAAACTGATTACATATAATAATAGAAGATGTATCGAGGATCAGGAATGGGTATGTTTGATCTGGCAGAACGATATCTCATAAACATTGTGGGGTCTGCGTTCGCGCCTGGCCCCCAAAGTATGGAAATAAAAAAAATACGTTTACAAAGGTTTCGATATAGATGTATATAAGAATAATTTTATAAGTATGTTTTAACTTAAATAGGGGTGGCGTAATAAAATTGTGGGGTCTGCGTTCGCGCCTGTACTCAATGGAAATATGGCACATATTTTAACAAAGACTTTTCACATCTTTTAGTGCAAGTATACTTTGATAATTATTTTTCAGTTTGAAGACATATGGTATAATAAAATTATTGGGTGTACTTTTGCGCCTGACCTCCACAGAATCTAAATATGTCACAAAGTTTAACAAGGTTTTTTAAAACGGGCGAAGGTCCCCAATAACACCTTTACTTTAATCTTAATTCACATTAGCTTTTATTTATTTTTTTAGTTGAATCATAGTGTGTCGAATAAATTCACCTCATAAATTCACGTTCTTATATATGTGAAAGCCAAAAAAAAGTCGGAACTTTAGAGAATTTTCGACAAAAATTCTGCATAACTCCTTCTCCACTAGCACGTGACACTCTTTTGAAAATAGATAAATACATAAATAATAAAAACTAAGAACGTTACTTGTTATCGTGTCAAAAGAAGGAAAAAATCCTGCTCACGTAATTACGTGTCTTTTAAAAAACATTTACATAACTTTTTTTATTTTTATAAATAAGCTTTTTTGTCAGTGTACTAGAAGTCATTCAGTTGATCACAACCCTTTCTGCGTGTTCTGTACATTACAATAGTACAACCCTGAATCCTACTGCGCAATACTACACCGTTCAATACTGTAAAACTGAAACAAAGCTGTTCTGCTGTAAAAGGGCACCATTTCTTCTCATTCATATTTATATTGATCCTTTGCTTTAAAAATAATTACAAATAATTTTGTTTCCATTAATGTTAAAATTATGAGATATTTAACTTTGCCCCTGGCCAGTCATGACTAAGTTTATCTCTTCTGAAATTTAAAATGGTCCTAAACCATGTATAATTTTTGAATTTTGAATTTTTCTTGCCTGATGAGATCTATTATGATCGAAACGATCTGAACATCGTAGCAATATATGAGTGTATTTATATAAAGAATAATTTAAAAAATATAATATATATAATTAGAGAGAGAGAAAGAGAGAGAGAAAGAGGTAGAGAAAGAGATAGATAAAAAGAAAGAGAGACCGAACATTTTTGCTCTATTAATGAACAAACTCGGAGAAAATAAATTTTCTACTTTAACTTACTGATAAAAATTGCCAGAGGGGTATCAGATAAAACAGTTACGTAGCATTTCGTTCGTGGGAAAAACTCATGAATCCAAAGTGTATGTACCACCCCTTTCAGGAAATAGTTTTAGGTCTAGTCTAGAATGTACTGTGTAAATATTTTAAAATTGCCATTTAATCCTTTCTGTAACATGTTAACAACATCCAGAAAAATCAGTCAAAGCATACAAGAAGGTATAAAAGCCAAGTACGTCGAAGGATGGAATACTGCTGCCATATCTGGACAGGAGCTGCTAAAAACAGCCTATTCTACCTTGACAGAGTACAAAATAGACTTCGTGGCTTAGTGGGGGATGCCCTTTTCTCTTTCCTGCAACCTCTCTCCCACAGAAGAGACGTTGCGAGCCTATCCTTGTTTTATCGTTATTTCCATGGCAGGTGCTCGTCTGAACTCCAATCTCTGGATCCTCCTCGCCAATCTTTCATGAAAAACACCCGTCTAGCTGAATCCACTGTGAAAAATTTCCCCCACTCTTAATCTGTGCCTAAATCAAAACGTAGATTCCCTGAACAAAGCTTCTTTCTTCGAACTGCACGCCTGTGAAACTCTGTTCCGTCTGCCTGCTTCCCACCTGACTACAACCTGGATGTCTTCAAGTCCAACGTAAACAAATTCCTAATGAACCGCCCCTTAAGTAAACACTTCATTAAATCTCCACACTAACGTACTGTACTTGCAATATCCCTTATCCCTGAGTGGCTTCCGGGCCTTGATAAGTGTTGACCACCGGGTAAAAAAAACGGATTTATATATGAAATAATTTACTAACTTCATGGCGGGACTTGAAAATAATAAAAGTGGCATCTACATAACGCCAGTAGCAAAAGGGTCTTCTTAAAATGGAAATTAAAAAATCCCCAATCCAGGACTACAAGTTAAGATTGAGAAAGAGCATAATGTTTATTTACCCTTTTTAGATGTCTTGCTTGAAATGGCAGATATTTTTTACAACAATATGCAGGAAACGTACGTATATTAGTTGAAATTCTTTTGCCCCTATAAATAGCAAAATTAGCTTAATTAACCGTGTCCTCATGATTTTTATGACCAGCAAATTACCAGTTGAACTGAGGAAGATAACGTATACCCTTATTAAGAATGGTTTCTTTAAGTGTATTATTTCTAGGTTTATCCACAAAAGACTTTCCAAATTTTACAGTGAAAATTTTTTGTCCTCCACCCCCAAGTATTCGGTCTACCTGAAGCCCCCCTTTATTGCTTATAGTAAAGGATTTTTCAATGGAATCAGGTCTGCTGTGTCCCGCTACTATTATGCAGTACAGTTCCGTGTGGTTTTTCGTACTTAGAATTCTTTCCCAGCCTTTTAGAACGCTGTTCTACACACACTAGATAATAGTTCGGTAATTTATGAATTTAAATGTCAGTGTTGGTCTGACTATGCGGGACGAACCCTTCAGCGTCTGGGAGTCAAAATGGCATAACATGTCTCTGAACGTTTCCGTAGCTCCCCGGGGCTAAAAGGAGTATGCTGACGTACGCATCCAGGTGTTTAAAGAATATATCCGGGCGATTACAGGGCGCATCCGGTCATTTACCTCTTCATGGGGCAGCAATTGAACAATATTTGCTGAACAATGCATGTTATGGCGAAACGTTTCGAATAGTCGTCTTTGTATTATACTCAAGGTCCGCCGCAAGCACCAGCTTAATATTCGGGAGGCGTTGTGTGCGGCAATACAGAGACCGCCACACTGTAGGCAAAAATAGTTTACTCATAAATTAGAATTGTTTAAAGAGCTCTAAAATACAATTTAAAAAAATGCCTTCATCTTGTCAATTGATTTAGTTTTGTTTTTGCAATTACATGCAGATATGACGTCCTTTGCCGTGTCCCCTAGTAATATTGACGATAGTATTACATTTGTTTCTTTCACTTTTTTCATATATATGTCGTCCTTTTCCATGATTCGACTTTACTTAAACATCATTCGCCGATGTTTCATTTTAAACGTTGCTAACTGACGATATATTCGTGGGAAACGAGTCAATCGAATGGAAGCCATAAGTTTATCGTTTTATTCGAATTGTTTGTTTACTACTTTATAACAAGGTCTATAACAAAAGCACATTCTTTTCCTTGTTTTGATTCTCAGGTATATATCAATTGGTATATTATATGTTTTTGTGCCTAGCTGTGTGGGATACATACTCGAGAGTAAAAACAATGAAAAGAATATGCTGTTATCAGAGCCCTATTCATGACGCTTTTTTATTTCTTTCTTATTTTAAATAAGTTAATATCTACAAGTAAAGTAATCTCAACCAGATGTAAAAGCTCAATAAAACCGTAAAGGAAATAGAGCTTATAATATGAACAAATGAAATTTTTACTTGATTCCTCCGGCCTTGGCAGACGTGTTTTAAATATTCTCTCCAGTGCTTTTTCTGTGCATATTTGAACTTTTCTTTTAATGATTTGGAACTTATTCGATCTGTGATTTTTTCTAAGGAATTCTGCATTTTGGATCATTTCGGACCATTTTGAACTTACCTGTTGAATTGGAAATTTATAATTCGACCGTGTTTGGATTTTACCATTCTTGGATTTTTACCCTTCACCGGACTATCCATTCATGTGAAATCTTTTTATCATTTTTCTTTTACCTGCTACTCCCCTTACCTCGCCCTTTTTTTAACCAAGTAAGATTTGTGACTTACTTGTAGTGTCATTAAATACTTTTACATGCAAAATCCGATCCCGCATTTTGCTAATTCTTGCCCTCTGATGAGAAGGAGAGTATTTCTTCGAAACTCCGCGGATTAAGGACTATCCACTTATCTTGTGCTTCCTTTTTAAAATAAATATATCTTTGACTCTTTTTCAAGATGTCTTTTAACATGTTTTATTAATCATTTGTTCATATATATATATATATATATATATATATATGTGTGTGTGTGTCTTTTATTTTTAGTACCGTTTTACCTGTTTAGTTATATATGTTTTGGATGTTGGGCCATGTTTACGATCAACTAGTCTTGTCAGACCTTACAGAAATCGTTGTTAGTATTTCAAAGAAGTGTTTTAGAAGAAATACGAGAAAAAGTAGGGGAAGAGAGACGGGTATCGACAATATTTCAGTTTTTAAGGTTAACATATGCTAGATTGTATTGTGTGTGGGGGGTAGCAGATTCAGGTAGATGTGGATGGAGATATATGGATATAGGGAGATGGAGGTGGAGAGAGGAGTGTAAAGGAATAAGAGAGGGTGGTAAGGAGAGGAGTGGGGAGGAGTTTCAATTTTAAGGTTTTAAATTTTTACTGCTTTTTGCCTATTCAGCCAGGTATATGAAGTAGATGAGAGAGATAAAGAGAGGATGGAAAGGGGAGAGAAAGAGTTTTTGTGGGTGTCATATATTCGACAAGTACAAGCTATATTTTTCGTAGTCGTTATAAGTCGACTTGTTCATTTCAGTTGACAATCGGTTGTTTTTAGGTAGTTAAGGATTAATACATACGCTAACGCACGCGCAAATAAGCATACATACATACGCATACATATGTACATTTCTACACATCCATATACAAACACATACGCACATGCACATATATATATAAACAATGTACATGCAGACATACCTGCATCTATATGCAGACATACACACACATACACATAACCCGTATACACATATACATACTCACAGACACATATACATATATATACACACCTACATATATACATATACGTGGAGATATATATCTCAATTAAGAAGTAGATGTACATATATATATACATACATATATGCACACACATATACATACATATATACACACATATACCCGTATACACACATACACAACACAATTACATAAATATACATATTTATAAATATAAATATATATATATATATGCATACAGACAAGTGTATATTTATACCAAGTAAGTAAATTAAAGTTGGGATAATAGTTAATAATGCGAGGTTAGGTAGACGCATCGTTAAGTTCATAGATATATGGATTGCCTCCTAACGTAGTGCTTTAGGCAGTGGTTATGTTTAACTTTATTTTCAGTGTTAAATATATTGTTGATACAGGCATATACATACATACAGACACAGACATGCATATACACTCAGATACAGCTATACCTGTATGCATACGTTTAGCCATGCATAATCATAGATACACACATAAATACAGACATTAACACCCAGATGTACGCAAACACATACATGTGCACATAGATATAGATATACCAATATACATTCATGTATATACACACGACCCATGAGCACATACATTCATACTCGCGCACATAGAAACATATACATAAACACGCATAAAGATATATATTTGACCCAATCATGCCCGCACATACACACATATACATATGAAGGTACATGTACAGATCTCCAGTAAGATGTAGATGTACATACACATATATGTGCATACACACACACATGTACCCATACACACGTATATACAATTATAAAAATATACATACTCATAAATGTATAAATATACACCCATATATAAACATATATATATACATAGAGACGTGTATATTTATACTAAATAAGTAAAGTAAAGTTAGGGTAGATAAATAAATACACAAATAAAGGATAAATAAGCGGGTGTAGTTAATAATGCGAGGTTAGGTAGATATGTTCAAAATGCATGTTGTTGGTTTAATATTTAGGTGGTGTATTGAGTTGCTTTGCTTATTGGATAGGGATTCATTAAAATATTAAAATGGCGTACAAAGGTTTAAAGGTTAAAGATTAAGTTCATATATATATATATGTATATATATATATATATATATATATATATATATATAGGGGTGCTCACAACACGGTTCTTTTGGCAGTTGTTATGCTTAACTTTATTTTCATTGTCAAGTGTATTGTGGATATAGGCATATATACACATACAAACACATACATGCATATAAATCCAGATATAGCTATACCTGCATCCATACGTTAACCTATGCATATATATATAGATACACATATACATACAGACACTAACATCCAGATGCACGCATACACATACATGCGCACATAGACATAGATATACAAATATATATTCATGTATACAATCACGAGCCATATACATATATATCCATTCACGCGTATATAGAAAGATATACATAAACACTCATAGGGATATATACATAAATCCAATCATGCCTGCACATACGCAGTCATATACACATGGAGATACATGCACGCATACAGACAAGTAAGTAGGTGCGTTAAAGATAATAGTATTTCTGGTATATCTACAAAAAAGTATATATATATATATATATATATATATATATATATGCATACAGGTATCCATACGAATTGCAACATATGTACACCCATATAAATATGGAGAGTTTTAGTAGTAATTAGCAAGTGAGTAGGATTCATGGGTAGACGAATATATAGATGGGTAAGGTAATATATGGTATGGGGAGGGTGGAGTAAGGGGAGTTGGCTGTGTTGATGTTACGGTAATTGGGTGTATGCGGTAGATGGATGTATTGTGTGTATTATTCAGCGGGTCCAAAAAGATGTTGTCTGAGGGATGATTCAGAAAGGTGTATAATTGCTAAGGAGGTGGGATTTGTAATGCTGACAGTTTATGGTGGTTTCATGTTTTCTATTTAGTAATTTGTCTGTATCTTTAAAACTGAATATAAAAAGTGTTTTATTCAGGCAGAGGAGGCATGGGAAGTCTAAAGATTTACATACCTAAGATTTTTAAGGACTTCCCACGTAATGGTTGGTGTAAGGTTATTTTGGATTAGAGCTAGATATTGGGATGTTAGTGAGGTTTTGTTAGGGTTGTTGAAGTTTGTGAAGGAGCAATTATGTACTCTAAACCTATCTTTAAAGGAAGTGCCTGTCAAGCCAATATAGTATTTCTTGTCGTTTGGGTTTTCTTCAGGTGCAATTTTGGCTTTATAGACAACTTCTGTTTGTGTGCATTGTTGATTAAATGGGCATTAGGATTTGTTGGCGTAGTTACAATTATTTCTGCTAGTGTTATTTGTGTTTTTATATTTGTAAAGTATTTTCCTATTGTGTTTCTTGATTATTTGTTCTAGGTTATCAGTATAAACCTCTAAAAAAGGATACATCGGAAGTGTTTGATTCAATTTAAAACTGAGGAAGCATGTATCTCATTATTTTGTTTTGACTCTTCCATGTGAAAATTATAAATAGAGACAGTAAGAGAGAAAGAGATAGAAAGATAGAGAATCTGTAAAAGAAAAGAGCGACAGCAGACGCTTAAACCTGTTGCATTGTTTGAGGCGCATGCGTCGACAGACGCATGCGTCAAAAAACTGTAAAAAGAGAATGAATCTATAAAGCGAGATAGAAGTGATGCACAGGACGCACGGATGCGTAACAGATGTGCTCAATAAAAAGAAGGAAAAAAAGAAAAAGAAGCAGAAAAAAAGAAGAAAAACAAAAAGGGATTGTGAAAGGGGCAGTTTGCAGGCAAAGGGGGGAGGGAAGAATACGCAGGTGAAAAACGAGCAAAGTTAGTAGACGACAGTGCGAGGGAGAAAACAACTAACCTTCGTTCCTATTTACAATACCTCCCCACGGGACAGAGTTAGACACCAGGGTCGTTTTTTTAACGTGGAGAAAAGGAACAAAAATAAAAATTGTCTCAGTCGTAAAGGATTTCTCCTCCACTGACAGAGAACAAGAAATTGAAGTGCAGCATCTGAAGAACA
>NC_136514.1:45650922-45683422 GCF_053919585.1 Euprymna scolopes
TCAGTCCGACAATCTCAATCAATGAAAAAACCTCATCTCAAAAATACAGACAATTACTAGAAAACTACTATTAAACATTAATTAAAAATTACAGTTTGAACAAATATATGGAAATAATGCGAAGTAAACTTAAATTGTTTATGCATTAATTTCTAAATATTTTTACACTTTTTATAAGACATGGTTCTGGATATGACCTAAAAATATATCCAGTGATGAGGCCCCAGCTTGCGGGCTTTAGGGAGTGTGGAGCCACCCTTTAATTGCCATTGCTCCCAGGTCCACTCTGACCCGGAGTGGTAGTACCTGTTAGAGTCTCAACTAAATAGGAACCGACTTGAAAACAACGAATATTCTATTAAAAAGTGTTCTTCAAAATCTTTGGATTCGACATTGAATAAACTTAAGTAACCTGAAAAGGGTTGATATGCCATAAAACAAAAACAATCAACCATTTTATAAGACAGAATTATTTATTTTCATTGTTTCACACATTCATCGCTTGTTCTTAAATTATCATCATATCGTATGAATCCGAAAATTCTAGCGTTGGCATTGATTTTCTCTATATTTTCTCTAATACGGATCATTACTGAAAAGACATCACCTACTGACAGGAGGGACCACGTGAAGGTTGTCAACATCCTAAGTGAAAGTTATGTTTGTGGAACGGACTGGATTCGGAATTAGGACACTCGGGTCAGCAGCCCCTGTTGTTTACCACTAAACCATCGTCATCTTTTAATTTGTTTGTCTTTGGATTCTTTTCTTATTTCCTGACTAAATCGCTTTAGCTTTTTTAAATTAAAATTGCATATTTTTGTTTTCACAAATATTAAAACCTTAGTACATATCTAAATATTCTAAGTAAGAATGTTAAAGTCCAGTACTCGTATAGCTATCTATCTATCTATCTATCTATCTATCTATTATATAAAATTACTTTTGTGTGTGTGTGTGTGTGTGCGTGTGTGTTAGTTCCTTCCTCGTGGACTCCCAAACGGCTGGGTATATTTTTTTACACAAATTGATTTCATGCATCTGATAGTTAGATATCGAAAGAATATGGTGAAAAGAACGCGTGATTTAGACCAAAGTTAACACCTTATACAGCCTTACATTACAAGTACATTTGAGAGGTTTTATTACCACACGAGCAAATAGTTCCGGCATATAAAACCAACTTTGATACGGCAGGGGCGCGTTCCTAATGAATGTTTCTATTTCGAGCATAACTGAAGCATGATATGTGACCTTTGCATTCTAACTTTATTTCAAGCCGTTATATAAAAATTAATTTTATAAAATCAACAGTAAGTTCTCTACAGTGCAATACAAACTACAATGCATTGTGCACAAATAAATACCATGGGGAATGTGAAGATTCCTGCCGTTGCATATCAACTGGTCCCCAAGTAGGGTACGCAATCAATCGATTTTAATGAGAAATGGCTAATGTCACCGATTTCGATGACAATAAAAATATGTATTCGTTGATCACCATTCAACTCCGGGCAACGTCGGGGTTTTCTGCTTGCAGCAATTGAGCATGAAAGTTCAACTATGTTCTTATTATTTTACTTAACTTATTGTCTGGGGGGAGTGCTTATAAATTATTCTGTAAAATTATATATATAATTTTCTTATATATAACGTTATCGTTTCTGTCTATTCTTAGTGAATGGATAATCCTTCCACATTCAGAACGTTTTAATTATGTCCAAACGCAGTCTCCCTTTTTTCCAGACGTTTATGACCGAGACACCAAAGTTTATTGAGAATAATGGTTACTATTTTAAAAAAATCAGGTGTACAAAATGTTGCTCGTTCTTATAGTACATTCCCGTTTTCGTAGCTCTTTAACGTTTTATTTTTAGATGAAAAATAGAAAGTTTTATTTTTAATATATATATATATATATATATATTTGCTATAAATCAATGGATATTTATATATACGAGCATATTTTCCTTGATAATTCTTACATATTTACGAGAATATAACGCACTGATCACATAAAGAAGGAGGAAATGACTAGGAAAACGATATAACGAACGAAACTAACCCCCTCATTCCAAAGAGGAGTTATGCCTGGGAAGATGATATATTGACAATAGTATAAATAAGCATATTACCATTTCTCCCAAAACATAAATATATTAAATCTAAAATAGAAAGGATAATTTTAAAGAGGACCCTTATACGACAAATGAACCGATACTACACAACCGTCACCCATTGGAGATAATAAAATAATCGATTAAATTAGTTATCATTTATAAGCCTCTCATAAAGTTCTACAATAATAAATATCAGGAGGCACCACAAATATATATATGGAAATTGTATACAAAGGGCAAAGGGCAATCAAGTCTAGCTGTACTAAAATGTAGTATATACGATAGCCAACGGACTTGGAAAAAATATCCTAAATCATCAGTATTATTTTTTCCATTCTTTCTAATTTTCAGATAAGTAAACAGCATAATAATGACGTTAGGAACTGCTGGAATATACAGTGTGATCTTCGCGGCAAGGAGACGCATAGGTAATGGCACTTATTAAAGAAGCTTATAAATAACGCTTACATTGCGAATGCGTTTCCTCGCAGGAACACCTTCGGCTGATCCTTTTTTCTTTTTTTTAATCTACTTCTTTTTACGCAAACCATGTTTTCCTAGGGGGGGTATTAAGCTCAATTCTCGGGATTCGATGTGTGCCGTTGTAGACAAACGCGGCTTCTCGATAAATGTTTGATATTGCGCAATTCAATTATAAGAAACGTTTGGGTGGAGAATTTTTTATAAGAGCAACACACAAACAACATGATAAAGTATTTTAAGGTAATTATATTTAATCTGCGCGCATATCGATGTAACTAATACTGGCTTAGGGTAGCTGGTAGTTTAGTTGCAACGAAAAGTTGTGACACGGCGATGCAGTCAGTCTGTTAAGGTATATATATATATATATATATATATATATATATAATATATATATATATACAGAGAGAGAGAGAGAGAGAGAAAGAAAGAATTAAATATAAATAAGCATATAAGAGTAATAATTCAGTCATGAAGAAAAGAAATATAGCCAAAAAATCTAGTCTGGTTTAATCCACCTTTTAATTTATTTATCTCTTCCCCCCCTCTCTATCTCTCTCTCTCTCTCTATATATATATATATATATATATATATATATATATATACATATATATATAAGCGAAAATGTGTGTATGTGTGTATGTGTGTATGTTTGTGTGTCTGCCAAAATCTTTCGTCAGACAGAACAAAAATTCACAAACTCGGTATTATATTGAAGCTCTATCCTTCGCTCAAAAATTATCGAAAAAACTGGCTAATTTTCTCACCGCGAAGTCGACAATCTTCGACAGGGGGGGGGTCAACAAAAACGGTCTTCTCGTGACGACGACCGGTTCTATGCATGCGTCAGATGACATCATGACCTGAATTTCTCTCTATTAAATTCCTCCTTTTCCGGCTTCCCATTTACACCGCTGCTTGGTCGTTCACGAGGAACTTTTACGGACGCCCACCGTTTACGGGATTATTAGTTGCTTACAAAAACCTGAACTGCTTCCTATTGGGGAAAACGCACCACTTTTACTTATACATTGTTCACATTTATACACTAAGAAAGATAAATACATTACACACACGTTTTACACTAATACAAACAAATTACAAACTGATTCTTTCCATTTTATTTTTATTTATTTATTTATTTTGGAACCATATATTACATCTTTTCCGTTATATTTCCTTTCGTTCCGTTATATATTTCTGTTTACATTTTCCTATCTTACTGGGATGTTTGACATCGTTATTTGTATATATTTATTTCCGTTTCATTTGATTTCGTTCAGTTCGACTTTTCTTTTTTCTGTTTACGTTTTTACGAACTTTTTGTTAAGTTTGACAGCGTTATTTTCTTTTTTTATTTCTTCTCCCACAGTTAGAAATTACTTTTTCGGTCAAAAGTGTTGACATCGTTGTTTTCTTTTGTTTTTATTTTTTTTTTGGGGGGGGGAGGAACACAGTTGCCAAGTTTAACATTGGTATTTTTGTTTTTGTATTTGGGGGGGGGTACACACAGCTAAACATTTATTTTCCGGTCAAAATAATTATACCATCGTGATTATCGCATTGAAGAAATGTCAAATATCAAATTTTCACGAACATCGATTTGGAGCAAATCAAACTATGACTGATTTCATATATTTACCGACGAAGATCATAATTACTCGATTCCAAAATGGAAACAATGCTTAGAAATGTGAATGGATTTTCTGACTTTCTTCTGTTAATATGAGAAAGCTGTGCTGAAATAAAGACATTTGAAAACATTGTTATTTACAATGCTACTCTTAATATTTCCAGGGGATCTTTCTTAAATCAAAGGTCATTATCATATGGTAACTACTTAAAGCTCAAAATAGCAACTATTTAATGCTCGAAATACCAAATACCACATAGACATTAAAAATTCCTCTCTACTAATATTAACAAATATATTCAAAATCTAATTAGATTTTCTCATTGTTTATACCTTCCTGAGCAACGCCGGGTAGCCCCGCTAGTAATAAATAATATCGTTAAATAATTTTACAGAATAATTTATAAGCACTCCCTCCCAGACAATAAGTTAAGTAAAATAATAAGAACACAGATGAACTTTCATGCTCAATTGCTGCAAAATGAGTAAAGCAATAATAAGTTCTTATACTGGTAAAATTAAGAAAATAGTGAATAATAGTGAGATTGAATCAAGAGAATGAAATATTGAGAAAAATGTCATAGAATCAACCCTGTAGGACTGGTTTTAGGACTGGATTCTTATGTAGAAAGCAACAATTTAATTAGTTTCCTGACCAAAACTTCTGCTAATATCCGACTTTTCGTTCAAAACATATGCATGTTAAGTGTCGCGTGTATGTGCATTTGTTCATATTAATAAAAAAATATATATCTTGCTCTTCTTTTTGAGCACTCTTAATAACCGAATTCAATTCATGAGTTATCACTCTCTGCCCACCCACCCTTCAAACATTTATATATATCTATATCTATCTATCTATCTATCCATCTCTTTTTCTCTCTCTCTCTCTCTCTCTCTCTCTCTATATATATATATATATATATATATATATATATATATATATCTGAAGTAACACAAGAACTTTTACAAGGGTAATACAAGAGTGTTCAATACTGAAATAGAGCAGGGTATACTTTTTTGTTTTATATATGCAGTAATACATCGCTATTCAGTCATGACCATGTTTCGCTCAGTTAATTATCAGTAACTGGAGACCTCTTCAGGCGATATAGCTTATACGAAAGTAAAGATTGCAAACTTTGCTTTTGTATAAACTATATCGCCTGAAGGGTTCTCTATTTACTAGTAATTCACTGAGCGAAACATGCACATGACTGTGTAGCAAAATATTTCTGCTTAAAAACAAATAAAGAGCTAATATATGTGTGCGAGTGTGTGCGTGTGTGTGTGATTTAGAGAAGTTACCATTTTTCAAGGCCTGAAGGTCACACAAGGATGAAGGATAAAAAGTGTAGAATGATCATTGCGATAGTGGTTGAAATTTGGTAGAATCAACATTATGGGGCTTAACAACGCTAAAATGAGATTGACGTCCACAAAAATTCGATCAATTGTGTAAAAGAATGACAAAAGCAGCAGTGTATTTTGTCAAATGAATATAATTAAAGAAATTCCACTTATACGATCCAAGTTGTGGAATCGAAATTAACTTGTCCGGAAAAAAAAATGCCGTTAAAGATTTTTTTTTTTAATTGTCGGAAGCAACGATACATTTTGTGACGTCATCAAGTGAGAATAAACTTGTACGATCCAAGATATTTAAAAATGATATTTAAGATACGCATGAATATTCTAACTCTTAATTCGAAAGTTTTAGCAGACATACATGCATACATACATACATATATACATACATACATGCATACATACATTTAAACAGACAGGGGATATCTATATAATAGATTTATTTATCTCCTCTCTGGGCGCTTGAACATAGTCCAGGTTCGGGCTTTGTAATTGTTTCTGTGGAATGAACAGAGTCAGAACTTGACAATCCCAAACTTTCAGTAACCACTGTCATTTTATTTAATTAATTTATATTTATTAATAGGAAGTTAGACCCAATGTAATGTATGAATGTAATGGTGGTATTCTTGTGGAACAAATTGCATAGGAATCAGGGACACTCAAGTTTTTAGTCCCTACCGCTTACAACTAAACAAACGTTAAAGGTTAAAGATTAAGAGTGAGGAAAAATAATACATTAATAAACTAGTTACCCATTATATAAAGATACAGTTTTTTATTATGAGTCCATCGGTCAATTACATACTTCGGCAGAAGAATACATAAATTTATTAGACGAATTTTGTGTAGGGGGTACATATTGGAGATGACGCGGCGTTCATATTGGGGCACATATATAACGGCACTCATGTAATACAGACATAACGATAGTGATGATGAGGGTAGAAGGCATTTATATATTTTACATCATGACCACGACTGTGACACTTCTTGGAGGTTTCATATTAAATACGGACTGGGTGATATACGAGGCAAGTTCTTAACACATATAGACGAGAGGGAGATACTTCACTTATGATGGTAGTGGGGAGGACACATAATCTTCAAAGGGTTATACGATGTTCATTATAAGATGATAAACACAATTACTTTTCATTCGTGAAGGATGACACAAGACAAGAAAGGTATCATTTTGAAGCACGACCCTTCGAATGACAAATATCGAAAAATTAGCCAAAAAAAATTAATTAATTACTTTACCCTCAACTGGGCACTTTTCTACAGGGAGCGGTCGCTTTTTTCGTCAATATTTTTGAAAGTCGACGCCTCTTTTCGATTGCCCAACCTTAATTTAAACCTACGTTACTTCCGGTTACTTCCGGTTTGGCGATGGACGCAACAGCAAGCATGTCACTTTTTCTCGTTCTTTTCTTCATTCGCGATAAGGGTTCGAGCCTGTCTCCTAACTACCGCTTTTTTGTTGTTCAACACAAACCTACAAATATCCGGGCAACGCCGATCACCCATGCTAGTTTTAAATATAAAGCTCATATATCTGTTTAAATATATTTATGTATGGATGTATGTATGTCTGCCTAAAACTTTCGACAGCGGCGACGAATTCTCACGAGATCGGTATGGTTTTGGACTCGACCCTTCGGACGACAAATATCGAAAAATCGCCTAAAACATTAAGTACTTTACCCTCAACTGGGCTCTTTTCTACAGGGAGGGGTTGCTTATTTCGTCGATATTTTCGAAAGTCATCCGCTCTTTTCGATGGACGCGTCTTAATTTAAACATACGTCACTTCTGGTAGGCGATGTGTGCAACAGAAAAGATGACACGTTTTTTTTTCAGGTTCTTTTCTTTCTTCGCGGTACGGGTTCGGGCCTGCCTGTCTACTACCACTTTTTTTCTCAACACACATACCTCCAAACATTCGGGCAATGCCGGGGAACCAGGTTAGTCCATAATATTAATCTCACCAGTCTGTTTAAATGTATATATGTATATATACCTCGCAAAAACCTTCAACAGATCCTGACACCATCGATATCATTTTGAAGCCCCACGTCTCGGACGACAAATATCGAAAAATTGGCCAAAAGGCATTAATCCCCTCACCCTAAACACGGCCATTTTGTACAACGAGGGGTCGATTTTTTTAGCCGATATTTTAGCAAGTCATCATCACTGTTGGATTGACTCTGGTTAATTTCAACGCTTTTGACTTCCGGTCGCCTCACGTAGACATCGGCTAAAACGTCAGATTTTCTTTCACTTTCTTTTCCGCCTTCGTGCCCGTGTTTGAGCCTACCTGCCTACTGCCACTTTTTTGTTTTTGCTCAATACACACCTTTAAAACTCGGGCAATGCCGGACACCCAAGCTAGTTTAATTCTATCTATAGAAAATAAAATAGCAAAGCTACAAAGCGAATATATAATAAAAGTAGAGTGTGCGTGTTTTATTTCGCTATTTGCACACGTTAATGATTGCATTCCTTCTTTTTCTTTCTATTTTAACCGATCATGACAGTCCTATACATTGGATCCTTTTCTGCGAGGCTCAGTTATTAATGGACGATGCAATATCATCATAGAGAAATGTCCTTCTTCTATTCTATTGTGCCCTATTGAGTTGAATAGATTTATCGATAGACTCCACTCACTTTAAATAAATAATTCTTGATAAGATTCGAAAGTCTGAAGAGGAGGCACATACCATTAGTCAAGTTAATGTCAAGTAATCTTCCGTGAAATCATTGTACACAAAAAGGGAAACGCATGACTCGCTGGGCTAGTGGATCATTTGTATGGCGACACGTTTATCAAATAAAAACACACACGGAATGGCATCCGATTCACGAATCTCTTTTTTTATGTTTGAAGAATTCACTTTGGTCCTTAATGTTTAATATTTAACGTAGATACGCTTGTTCCTTGTTTAAAGGTAAAAAAATATATTTAAGATGATTTTTATTTAATTTTTACTCAGAGGAAATAGTTATTCCAAAATCACAATGAAAGATACGACATTAAACGAACAAGTGTAAATTGGCTAAAAAATGGTAATTTTTTTCAACACTGATTAATTAATTGAACCATAGTAAACTATACGCATAGTTTGGGTTTTTCGGAATACATTTTTCGTCTAGACAATGCCTCAATATATTTTACCCACGACATTCTTCAGATGAACATTGTCGAACTCTGCAATCTTTCTGTAGAACTCAGGAATTTACACGGAATATCGAATATACCCCTTCATTTAATCCATAAGGCTAGCATTTCTGTTTCCGTCAACCATGATTGCATAGAAGTCCTCAGTAATTCGCAATTGTGAAGAAAGTCAAAAGTTACATCGACCGAAACGTTGTGCAAATAACGCTAAAGATGAAAACATTAGCCCAAATAATACAACTAATTAAAATGCGTTCCAATTTTATTTGCATTTCTTTTAAGAGAAAAGTTTTAAGAACTTTTTTACAAATACTTTTAATAGTGACTTTCGGATCAATGTTAGTTTTAGTGTGGGATAATATTTTAATCATTTTATATATCGGCTCTAGAAACATAGATAAATAGGCGAAAGGGCCGATACTTCGGTCTTTTAATAATATGGTATCAAATAATTTTGCTAATCGCCTATTGCCTTTTTGGCTAATTATTACTTAAGGGGGATCGACTTTTAAAAGGTTACAAGACCATGAATATCTTTTGTTTTTTTAGATATTATTTTATTCTAAACTAGCATTTCAGCCCGGCGTTGCCCGGGTGTTTGGCGGTGTAGTTTGAGAAAAAAAGGTCATTTTTTTAAACTTTGACGCCTATTTTGGCCCCTTAACATTTATTGTTTTGGGGCGCAAATCACGTTATCAAGTTAGATCCATGTCCAAGAAACCTATAGCAAACATTTCAAGTGATTAAACCCAAAATTGGCGGAGGAGTTTCGACAAATCGTTAAACTTTGACGCTTTAACAGCCAAATTTCGGTCTGAAAACAGAGTAAAAAAAAATTCCCAGATCTCAGTACCTTTTATATCAAATTTCGAGTCAGTAGACTGACAATTGACAGAGTTATTGCGTAGGGAAATGTACACAGACACACAGACACACATACAGACACGTTCACTTATAAATATATATATATATATATATATATATATATATATACTAGCAAAAGTATCTGTCGTTGACTGGGTTCAAAAACAGCCTACAGAAAATGGACTCTGATTTATAAAAGTATGATAGGCTATGAAAGGGACGGGTTGTAAAGAGATAGTTTCGAATTCGGGGGTATCAAACCCAAGCAAAATATGATGAAAGTAAAAATAAAATAGATAAACCCCATAATTTATTATACCATACCTGTTCACACTGAAACTCTATTCACTATATCCTGTGGATCTATATTAAAAAACCTTGTTGAACTTTGTGACATATTTTCATTCCATGGACGAACACCCCATAATTTTATTATACCATATTTCTTCAAACTGAAACATAATTATCAAAGTATACTTACGCAGATAGATATGAAAAGTATTTGTTAAAGGTTGTGCCTATATTCATTCTATGGAGGCCAGGCGTGAACGCAGACTCCACAATTTTATTATACTATCCGTGTTTAAGTTAAAACATACTTATCAAAGTATTATTATGTACATCTATATCAGAAACACTTGTAAACGTTTATTTTTTTTTATTTTTTATGTCCATACTTTGTGGACCAGGCGCGTACGAAGACCCCACAATTTTAATGAATAATCATTATGCCAGACCAAACATACCCATTTCTGCGTCTCAATAATCTTCTATCATTATATGTGATCAGTTTTCTATAATGTTCAACCATCTTGAAGCCTATTCGTGACCAGACACACACACACAAATGTCCAGCTTTATATTATAGATATAAATAGATTATTAAACCGCCTTATATATAATCATAAGCCCTGTATATAATAATCATTCTTAAACAGGGTGGGCCATAAGTCACGCACCCAAAATTAAGTCATGTGAAACTGTAAATTCTGCGGGGCAAAATATATTTTTTCTTCGAGTATAAGATACATCTTCTTTTATGATGGTATCAGCGTGTACAACGTGTTTTTAAGTTTATTGGTTAAGTTTGGTTTTAATGAATAACGTTTATTACTATCAGAATTATTTCAAATCCTTTGGTGCGCGACTTATGGCCCACCCTTTATATAATAATAATCCCCATATATAATAATAAGACATATAAATATCAATGAGCTTATAACAGCGTAAACATTCCCATAGTGTCTATCTTTACTTATCTAAAATCTAGTCTAATTAAAGTTTATTCTCGCGCGACCTTAACACATTGTGACTCAATATAAAATAAAGTTATTTTTTTCAAATAATCCAAATTCCCTGTGTCTGAAAGTTTTTCCTTTCATTTATTTATTGGATGGTTCCTCAACACAAACATGGTTGATGTTATACGAGCTTTCTTCAATTATTAGGTTGGTGCAAAAATAATGTCGTATTTTGACGTTCAACTTCAAAACATCATAACTCCTTTCATAATAAACTTTGTCAATCGAAACAAAGACAATTTATTATGTTTCAATTCATGCAGCAAACATTTATCCAACTTTTTGGACTACTCCATTTGCTTTAAATGGCGAACGACAGTGAAGTGTTCGACCTTGACTTTAACAGCAACTTCTCCTGTGGTTTTGCGAGGATCGGCTAAGTCATTAAAATGTTCATTAAATTACGTCATTAAAATGTTCATTAAATTACGTCATTAAAATGTTCATTAAATTACGTCTTTAAAATGTTCATTAAATTACGTCTTTAAAATGTTCATTAAATTACGTCTTTAAAATGTTCATTAAATCACGTCATTAAAATGTTCATTAAATTACGTCTTTAAAATGTTCATTAAATTACGTCTTTAAAATGTTCATTAAATTACGTCTTTAAAATGTTCGCTAAATTACGTCTTTAAAATATTCATTAAATTACGTCTTTAAAATGTTCATTAAATTACGTCTTTAAAATGTTCATTAAATTACGTCTTTAAAATGTTCATTAAATTACGTCTTTAAAATGTTCATTAAATTACGTCTTTAAAATGTTCGTTATCAACTGTAGTCGGCCGGATGTGACCGTTTTCATCTTCGAGGCTCTTATCACGTTGCAAAATTTCTTGATCCGCCATTGTGCAGCACGTTCGTTAGTTGTTTCTGGATCAAACGCATCATTGATATCACTAACTGTTTCGTGAGATTTTCGGTCTAGTTTTTACTGGAACAAAAAATCATGCGAATTTAAATAGTGTCTATGCTGTCGAAAAGCCTGCAAAAAATGAATGAAGAGATTGAGAACGGTAACCAATAACACGAATCGTTAGAACGACAAACGTGTTTCAAAATGTTATATAACAAAGCTATATATGTCAAACAATTAATTCAGAAACCATATATAAATGTAGCATATGTGAGAAGAGGATATTGTTTCTGCACCAAGTTAATATGTTTGATAGGTAGTTTCGGGTCAGGATAGAGTTCTTATACTTTAATTGTAATATGAGAAGAGAATCAGTGAAGCTGGTTCATTTTAAAACTTGACTATTTTTCTAAAATTTGCAGAGAATTTTAAACTGCACCGCTAGTGTTGCGGAAAATAACGTTTCACTACCAGCGCCCTATTGGACTGCAGGGCCGATAACTGTCTACAGTAAAAGGTATATGAAATCTGTTGCCGTGTATAGCTCTGTATATCAAACCGACATTGATTAAGCCTGGTGCTAAGGAGTAATGTAGGACGAATTAAATCAATGCTGAACTGATCAATGAAAGATACCTTATTTAAAAGTACCCCATGCCCTAAACTTGTTACACAGCTAAGGGATAGAAACCTTGTTTACTTAACTATTTAATATATATATTTTTATAATATAGCTATAGAATGAATATATTTTAGTGTTAGAACATGAGTTAATTTCAAGCAATATTCCCAACAGACAGTCGAATCTCGCACGATACCGGGATAGTTCGTACAATGCGGAACAAATAAAAGTGTCACCCTAGAAAATACATGTTTCCATTTCCGTATGATGAAAACCGGGTTTCTTTTTGTTTGTTGCAGACCATCGTCTAGCTGGCTTATTGTGTACAAATCCCAAGAGGAAAAACAGCCTTCTATCAAGTTTGAATGGGACACAATATTCAACGAGCGAGATCAGACATGAGCTGCTATGCTATGTACCGATCCAAGGTATGACAACAAGACCATCGCCAGTACTCCTAGAATGTATCACTGGATTGCCACGAACTTTAGGGACGTGCCAAGGATGATGAAAACAAATTTCCGGTCACAATCATCATCTTAGGTGTGATTTCATGTGAGGGTCACATCATGTCACCTCACATCTTCAGAGTCGGCTTGGAAGTCAACACCAAAGTGTACCTTGATGTGTTTAAGAGTATAGTGATTCCCTGGTGCAATCAGGTGGCCGCTAGTAAACCATTAGTGTGGCAGCAGGACACGATGCAGGCCCACAATTCCAAAGAGACGCAGGCTTGGCTTCAAAAAGAGTGCAACGATTTTGTACCTTCCTCTCACTTGGCCCCCTGCTCCCCGACCTGAACACGATGTATTATCTGCTTAGTCATAAGTCGAGAAAATTATCAACATAGTCCAAGCCAGCCTGATCGCCGCTATTCGCTTTTATTCGCCGAGTTCCGTCGGTGGTTGTGGAAAAAGCGTGCTTCCAGTTCAGGACCCGTAGCGAGGCTGTTGTTTAGGGTTAAGGCAGTTACATTCAATAAATGTCAGCTCTACTACATAATGAAGTTACTTGAATTGATTTTTTTTTCAATAATAATTTTAAAAGAAAGCTGTGGTGTTGTTTTCTTTTGGACGACACTTTCATCGTTCCACCCTGTATTAAATGCATATGTGTAGAAAGAGAACATGCAGAGTGTTAGAGTGAATATTAATAAATTTGATTCAATATTCCCAACAGAAAGTCGAACCTCGCACGCTGATTGCATAGTTTGTACTCATAAACATCTCGCCACTTCTTAAACATGATAAACACTGAACATCTTTTAAGCTTCAATTTGTCTTTATGTTTACGAAAGAGCCATTTTTTAAATTGTCAACAATGATGACACTGCGGCAATTCTCTTTTGTCTACAATGATTTCAGCGTGGTATTCCTAGCACACACTAAACTGATTGTACGTGGTTGTTTTATATATATACGGATACGATAAGTTTGGGTCGATATATACGTTATTGAATTTAAGTGAAAGGCACGGAGTGACAAATCTGTCCAAGCTAATGGCACACAATGACAGTCAAAGTAGAAAATGATTTCATCATTATTATATATCTCGTTCATCAACTAGTGACACTCAACAGAAGGAGACCGTGTTGATTGCGCTGTAATGACCCGGCTACGTAGGGAGAGAAATATAGAATGTATGAATTAAAAATGGCGTACGAGCTAAACATGAACACACACACACACACATACTCATGACATACTCTCAAAAATATACGCAAAATGTTTGGAAAATAGATGCTAAAACTATGGGATTCTGTTCTATATGAATAAATAAGGGAAAAAGGTTTCCATAATTATAAGTGTTGAAAGTGTTACATGATAAGGGTTGTCCCCTTTTCATATAAGTATAAAAATGGAGAATTTAGTTTAAAATGAAAATGAAATGGCATAGGCGAAATTCGAACCTCGTAATCTAGTTTAGAAATAGATTACGTGTGAGAATTTAAAAAATGTAAAACAAAACATTTGTTTAGAAATGGATAAATATTTCAAGAAAAGAATGTGAGCTGTCAAGTTTATTATGAAATTTTAAATTGAAAGAATGCAGCTTATAAGATAATGTTTTTAACATATTGAATATAGGTTAAACTTCCTTTTGTAGAAATAGGAAAAGTTTTGGGACACGTATGTCCAGGACACGTGGAGGAATGCACATGTTTTAACATGTGTATGACGTCACGGAAAATAGAAAGCTCTAGAATAGAGAAAAACTTTCGTCAGAAGAAAACAGTCAGTGAGAGACAGTCAGTGAGAAAACTCAGAGAGATTCAGACGTCTAGGAGCGAGACGTCACTTCAAGAAAAAACGTGAAACTTTGAATTCTTGATGATGGAATCACGGCCGTGTGAAGAATAAACCATTATGTTTTTGTAAAGCTCGTCTTGTGTCTTATGATTCATACAGAAAGGTAAAGTCCAATTGTATTATGTATTTGTGTTAATATATGTCTTTACATACACGTCTCAACACCATCATGTCTACACAATGTCCGAACTGTCTGAACACTATATCCCTTCACTCCAAGAGTTTCTTCTTCCATTCTACACAACAAGGAATGAACATTTTCATATATAAGAATCTCTCCTAACAGGAACAATCTCTCTAAGTCTCGTACAGCAACTTATACAACTTCTCTCTCTCTCTATCTCTCTCTCTCTCTCTCTCTCTCTCTCTCTCTCTCTCTGAGTCTACAACATCCCTCACTGTAATAAGACTCCCTTCTAAGCATCTATATAATAAGACAAGAACACTCACTAAGACTCGTATCTTTTCTAATAAGAACTCACGTAACATACGCACAAGTGGTACCCTCTTCTAATATAACCAATATGCAACAAAAGGCTTGCTTTCTGACTTTTATGTGAAACAAATATCGGTGTTTGTTACTTAATAAAAAGAAAAAGGTGCAGATAATAGATGAGAAAAAAAAGAAAAAAAAGAATAGAGAACAAAACAGAAAGTTAATATTTTTGTATTCATTTATTTTCTCATATGCTATTTTTTTTACACCTACCTTTTTTATACCCTTTTTCTGTCCTCTAGGTCTCTACTACCTATCTTCAATTCCTGTGTTTTATTATCTATTCCTTATTTTCCTTAATCTTTCTTGCATCTTTTCTCTCATCAAGAAGGTTCGGTATACAATCCCCGTACTTCGGCTTTGGAATTATTTATAATGATCTCACTCCTCTTTCACTTACTTCTCCCACCAGACTTTCCCATTTCTAACCTTAAATGTATATAAAATAAGTATTTTCTTCCTTGCTTATATTCTTGTATTACGCTGATCTTTTTTCTCTTCTGATGGGAAGCATTTTGCTTTAAAATGTCATGGCTTAAAGATGTATTCTTGTTCATTTTCCTGTCATTCATTGTAATCACCCTTGTCCTTATTAACATGACAATGTTATAGTTACTTTAGTTATCATCTCCCTATCTTATCGTCTACACACACACACACACATATATATATATATATATATATATATATATATATATATATGCGTAGTTTTTGTCGTTGATTTTTTAAACGATATAAAGGTTAACTTCTCCACTTTGGAGATCCGGTGTTTTCATAGAATGTCGCCCATATTTTTATTTGGACGTATTTTTTATTTGTTTATTCATTATTTTTTAAAAAACAGTAATCTACGTACACGCGTGTTTCGGGTTTCTACCCTTCTTCAGTGTAGCTTGACTGTTAATAGGATTCGAACCCCGGATCTTATGTATTTCAATCCAGCGTCTTAATCCATTACGCTATGATGTCATAGACAATTTACTGTTTAGTTTTTATCGTTTATGTATTTACGTAGTTTTTGTTGTTGATTTTTAAACGATATTAAGGTTAAGGTCTCAACCTTGGAGATCCGGTGTTTTCTTAGAAAGTCGTCCTTTTTTTATTTGGGCGTTTTTTTTTTTTTCATTTTTTTTTTCAACAGGACGCCGAAACACGCGTGTACGTAGATTACTGTTTTTAAATTAGTGTAGGAAATTAGTTTCACTAAATTAACAGAGTGCCACTTGTCCATATACTCATCGGATGGCTCTGCTCCGGAGGAGTAATCAACTTTGAAATCGTTTGCTCTATATTTTTTCAGATTACAAATTGTTAGAAATTTGACAACTACATCATATCTCCCATTGTATTTTTGGACCAACCAAATCGGTCGATTCTGTTTACCGCGTAGCATTTCGCTTTCGCGGGTTTTTTGTATTCGGGCTTTTCTTTTTAGTTTCAACCAGGCAGCCGTATAGTACGGATGAGGAAGAATTCCACTTTTATCGCATTCATGCAACCCGTACGAGACGGACATTTGAAACTCACTCCAGCTTTAGGCATAATGTATCCTCGAACTTTCGTCTCTTGAAACATTTTATTTCAAGCCTGAATAATCAGGCATAATATTATTTAAGCCTGTTAGTGACTTCCAACTTATTCTGAATTGCCGAGCTGACACGACCATTTCTCATGAACTACTGCACTATCCTCGATGCGCGAGAACTGGATCTTTTTTACGGGAGATTGTATCAGATCAACCCTTTCAATGGCTGCCAACTCACATCTTCGAAGACAAACAAACCAACATATAGTGCCTGTTAAATATACAAAGACTATCACCTTTCAGGGTTTTTACCTAGTCTGTTTTCAGAGGCAAAAGGCGGGCTTTCTTTTTATGCAACCACGAATCTAATAAAATGGGTGTTGAATTTTAAAGGTAGGTCTTTTGTTGTGCTTGTCTTATTTTGCTACTGTTTAGGAGCAAAAGGCAGTTTGATAAAATAACTAACAAAATATTAGATCCATTGCTCTTTTGCTTCTGAAAAAGTCAATTACTTCATCACTCTAAACACCTTTCTACATTCGAGGTGATTCTTTATCTCTACAAAACTGTCGGAATATGTATGGACTATTATACATACATTTGTGCTGGTGAACCACTACCTGATCTAAATGTGCAGAAATGTATCCGTAATTTAAATGGCCCCAACTTATTTTTATTTGCAACTTATCTTTCACAGAGATGATGTTGATAGTTTTAGCATTTTCTATAAATACCATTATGTCTTGTGTGTTTCAATATCGTCGTATCTATTTCACGTTTCTTTGGTCTCAGCTCGTTTGCCGCGTTGTTCTAGTGGACTGCATTAATTCACTGTTTTGGTAACTCATTGTGATATAGTTTTCTATTCTATTAGCTTTTTATCAATTGCCGCAAGCTTTTTTAACTGCCTTCCTTCTGACTGTTATCCTTGTCCCTACAACCGTGGTGTTTCAAAACTAAAACAAATAGGCGCTTTATTTTCGATAACTAGCATTTGTTCTTGATAGATGCTTACATCAATCAGCTTTACGCCTTGTGCAAAGCATTTTCCATAAATACAATCACAGAGTGTTTTTTTACATAAGCATAACAATTTATCAAGGCCAGATCCCACTAGAGGATAAGGGTTAAGAGTGTACAGTAGTCAATTGGACAATATAGTAATCGTTAGTAATGGAAATTCGGTAAATTTGTTAACTTAAGTGGAACAGCTCATCAAGAACTTGTTTACGTTGGACTTGAAACAGCCATATTGTAGTTAGCTGGAAAGCAGGAAAACAGAAGACAATTCCACAGGCGTGCAGTTCGAAAAAGCTTTATTCATGGAATGTACGTTTAGGTTTAGGCACAGATAAAGAGTGGGGGGAATTATTGATAGTGTTTTCAGCTAGACAGGTGATACTTGTGAAAGTTTTGGTGAGGTGGGCATAAATTTAAGCTCAGTCGAGCACTTGCCATGAAAATAACGATACAGCGGAGATAAACTCGCAACATCTCTTCTGTGAGATGGAAGTTGCAGGGAATAGAAAAGGACATCTCTTACGAGGCAACGAAGTCTATTTTTAACTCTATCAAGGCAGAACAAGTCCTTTCTAGCAGCTCCTGCCCAGATGTGGCAACAGTACTGCATTCTTGGACGTTGCGAATGCAATAGATTTAGGACGGGAATACTGAGAGTCGAATACGATTAGAAAATACGATTTTATTCGACGTGCAGTGATCAGTGCCGACATAACTTTACAGTTAGAAATGTAAGTTATTTTAACATTACCTGAATTTTTTTTATAGCCCTGTAAACAGAAGCATATAAAACAAAAACGATTAAATATATCAGAAAGAAGGGAAAATAAGATTCATAGGACGATGAATAAAAACAAAGGGAATATTATTAAAAGGAAATATAAATACAAAGACGATATAAGAATATGCAAAAGAAAAATGGCAGAGGAGAAATAGAAGAGAAATGAAACAGAACTTAAAGGGTGAGAGATAAAACAAAAAAGATGAAGGATCGATAAAGAGAAGTATAAAAACGAGCAACAGGAACATAGAAGACTAACAACATAAACAGAAAGGTAACATACTATAAAGAAGGAAGAAAGTGCCACGCAGAGATATAAGAAAACAAAGCGTAGATTCCATGAACAAAGCTTCTTTCTCAGAAGTGCTCGCCTATGGAACTCTGTTCCTTCTGCCTGTTTCCCACCTGACAACAACTTGGATGTCTTCAAGTCCAACATAAACAAATTCCTGATGAACCGCCCCCATAAGCAGACACTTTATCAAATCTCAACATTAACGTACTGTACACGCAATAACATTTATCCCCGAGTAGCTTCCGGGCCTTGATAAGTGGTGAACACCTTGTAAAAAGAAGTAGAAAAAAAAGAAACGGAATTAAGCAAAAAAAGTAAAGGAATTAGAAAACAAAAACGGGGGAGGTGGAGTAGAACAGAACGAAGTAAATGGAGTAAAACGACGTAGAAAAAGAAAATATAAGCAAAGAACAAGACTAAAAACAAGAAATACAAATAGAAGTAAAGAAAGAATGAGAAAAGTAAGAGAAAAACAGAAAAAGAAAGAAAAAAAAGAAAGAAAAGAAAGCGTGTCAATAATAAGAGAAGGCAGAAGCTTAGGAAGATAAAGAAGAGGAAACAGAAGAAGCAAGTAAAGAAAAAGAATAAAATAGAAGAATTAATAAATAAATAAAAAGAAGAAAAAACTACTACAACACAAATTAAATATACAGATACGAATACGAGAGAGGAAGAACGACATGACGCGCGTGAAGAGGAAAAACGACGTAAAATAACTAATAAGAACAAGATGAGAATAAATAAGAAAGACGAAGAATAGAAACAAATAAAATAAAGATACACAAACCACACTTAAATCTAAAATAGTATATCATAAATCACAGACAGAAAATTAATAAATTCAAAACTACAGCCAAAAAGAACAAAACACCGAAAAAGAAATTTGGAAGAGTTAAAGAAGAAATTAGATCAAGAAAATTAAACGAAATAGTGAAATGTTGGGTTGGTGAAGAAGTAGCTTAATCTTAGATCTACTTAATGGAGTGTCATTCTACACAATAAGTTAGCGAAACACAGCTGAGTTGATCGCCATATTTTTAAATCTAGCCTGAAGGCATCTTACTTTCTGCCGTCGAGCGTTTAACAAATAAAACGCCTTCTATCAGGAAAAAGAGAGCCGCAACGAGAAAGATAGAAAGAAAGAGAGAGAGAGAGAGAGGGAGAGAGAGAGAAAGAGAAAACAGAGAGTTGTCGACCAAATTGATTATGTCTACTGTCACAGCAATTCCATTATATTGGCACGAATAGGCGATCTATCAACTTTGACCTCCGCCCATTGTCAGAAAGTCTTTAAATTAATCCCCGGCTGGAATAACTTTTCTCGCAAGCTAGAACCACTTAAACGTCGATTTAATATTTGTATGAAAATTACGCTCAAAATAAATGTCACTTTTGTCTTTCCCGATGTTATTTACTTAGCGTTTATTTTTGTTAGCTTTTTTTAATGGATTATAAGTTTTCAATTTACACAATGACAATTTATAAGGACTTTCCACGCATAAAAGATGAATATAAGCAATTCATGTTTGTCCTGTTTTTGACGAGCTTTTATGGATGACGTTGATAAAATTAAAAATTATATATATATATATATATATATATATATATATATATATATATATATATATATATATATATATATATATACAAGCAGGGTGTACCCGGCGTTGCCTGGGGCCATAAAAGTAAACAAAAAAATCTATTTATTTGTAAATAAAGCAAGTGGATAAAATGTTAAATATTATCTTTAACTTGTAAGAAGGGCTTCCACCTCTTTCTCAGGATACTAAGGCAAAGTGATTATGGATCATATTTGACGTCCCCACCCCCAGCGTCTATCAGCTGTACTTCAAAATTGAAAATGATGTGGCAGTTAGTTTTGGTGTGAATTCTATTCAAATAAATATTAAACATTTAATTTAATATTAATATATTATTATAATGGTATTCGAAAACGAGTCTACATCAAAGGAAAGTCACTCTTCTATTTCTACCCGATTGGCCGATTTCAACTAAAATTAAGCAAATTTGAGCTTTTCTGGTGCGGTTTGGCCTTCCAAAATTACATTTGGCTTTTTTTTTTCAAAGCGCAATGTATGCAAATAATAAGGCGATGTGCCTTTGCTTCTGAGACACATCTATTACAGAGCTAGCTTTGTTTAAGTACCACAGCGTTAATATCTGCAACAGAGAGATCAACTGATCGCACCATGAATGCATACATTCAGTTTCTATAACCATGCAATTGCAATCCGGTCCGATCTGAATGAAATAAAAGACATAATTTTGGAACGCCACTCGTATAATTTGAAATGTTTATCCACTATTTTATAGTGAAAATATACTAGTATAGTGAAGGAATATCGTTTTGTTATTGTTTATTGTTATGTTTATCGGAAAGTAAGATTCGAAAAGGTTTCAGCAATATATATTACACCTTTTTGCCAGAAAATATTTAACAACCGTAAGACAACGTTCTAAAAGCTACTGCTTTATTAGATGTATTTTTTACGTTTTAGATTTACATTTATTTATTTATTTAAGGTTTTCTAACTGACTGTCCTCGAATGAAACTACTTTAAAATAGAGCAAGGAAGAAGAGTGTCACACAGTATGAAGAATGCCTCCATTATTTCGCGTTTCGTATTTTGGCGTATTTTTTTGTGTTTGTTTGTTTCTTTGTGTTAGTTATTTTTGTTTTTTGTTTTTTTTTGTTATGTTTTTTTTTTTGTTAATTTAATAAAAATGTTATTGTTTTAATTTTTTAATTTTTTGTTATTTTTTTGTTATTTTTGTATTTTGTTTTTTTATTTTTGTTTGTGTTTGATTTTTTTGTTATTTGTGTTTTTTGTTTTATTATTTTTGTTTTTTTTTGTTTTTGTTTTTATTATTATTTTTTTTGCTTGCTTGTATTCTTTTTTTGACATTCTTTTAAACAGGAACCTCTAGATCAAGCGTTATTCAGAATGCCACGTATTATTTTGTACATTATATAATTCACTCGTATACGTCATTATCACGTTTACATGACGGTTTTCGTCAGATTACTGGAGCTAAGAAACGATAAGCCTGGTCAGTACAAGATGGCTGATCATTTAAGACTACTCAGCTGTTTAGGCGAAGCAGAGTTGAATTCCTTTGTACAAACAGGAGCAGTAAGGCCCCCTCCCTCCACTGTCGAGTAGGAGACTGTTAGGCAAGGTAGAGTACCCACTATGACCCCTAATCCAAGTATATGGTCATGGCAATCAGATGATGGATGAACTGTTTAGCAGCCTGATGGTCTTTTAATTGTGTTGAGTTAATGGTAATGATTAGGTTACGATGGTTATGACTACATGCTCTGTGTGAGCAGTGTGGTCCTCAGGTCAGCAGATGACTTTTGACCCTGTTGAACTAGTCTGGCCGTTGATCGTCTATCTTCGTCCGAAAGGACTTCACATAAATTCTCAATGTCTCCGGCTTAATGTCGATTCTGCTGAAAATCAATTTAGCACGTCAAAGAAAAAAAAACAGACTTTGGAGTCCTACTACGAAAAAGTTAATTTCACAAAAATTACAAGTTTTTACATATGTACATCGTTCAGTTTAATTACACCCAAAACATCAAGATTCTCCAAAATCTTATTCTTCGTTCTCTACGATAGCGGCCAGGATGGATGAAGGGGGAGTTGTGGCGTTCTTGGAGCGTGTGATTTCTCGAGATTTGGCTTCAATCTGCTAAAATCGACCTGGGCATTTGCTTAAATACTAAGTTAACAGGCTTGGTCGGGGCAATCCGCCAAACCAACCTGAATCCACTACATCAAACGGAGGATTCCCATCTCTTTTGCCTGTGTGCGTCTCAACAGGTCGTCTCTACCCTGCGAATCTGGGACCAAAACTAAATTTCTCTCACACGCCCTAAAAGGTCAATCCTGTCACTCAGAAAGCCAGGACGTCTGAGCAGGTGTTCCTCGGGCCAAGCGAATGCACGATTTCATTCCACTTTATTCTGATATTTCCTGTCATTTTTTTAAACAATAAAATTTCAGTTTGTTTTTCCAAAGCACAATAAATTCATCCCTTTTTAGAGGTCGCCTGGCGCAATCTCAGCATATTTACCCGGCCTTACTCAGGGTTTTAGGAGATTTTAATATCCCCAATGGGGAGCAATATCGCTCCTCCAGACGGTCACGCCATAGCAGTATTCCAAAGGCAATAAATAGGAAATTACTATAGGTATAATAACGAAAATACATAATAGTTAAACGATCAGGATCAGAGTCACTGGTGGGCTTTGATCATCCATATCTGCGGTAGACCTAATACTTGAAGAGGAATTGATTCGGTTTGCTGTTCGCAGGTTTCTTACTCATTCTTAGACCGAGCTTTTTTTCCTCACCGCACCGGCGTCGATGTTTTAACTCCATTCACAATGTCCGATATTCCTGCCAACCTAATCTGCAAAAAAGGTTAAAACAAATTGACGTTAACTACAATCCGAAAAGCACTTAACATCGATTTAATACTTGCGTGAAGATTACACTTTTTTGACGATTCGTTTTCTTTGTTTTTATTGACTCACTATCTTTCTAAATGGGTTAAAAGCTTCTACTTTTTTTCATCGACAATTCGTGAATCTTCTCCGCGAAAGGTTAAAGCTTTTAATTAATTTATGAAACGAAATTAAAAAGGGAATCAACATCTACAATCTCTATTACTTTCATGATTGTAAAAATACACTATATAGTGCTCTAATGCTGTTTTTTCTAATATATAAATTTCGACCGTCAACTTTATATAAAACTCATCGAGACATTATATAATTACAAAAGTTCACCTCAATATAGTTATTCATGGTTATGTGATTAGAGCAGAGAAGTATAAACTCCCGAGAATATGGCAGTATTATGTAATTTGTAGAGAAAGATATACGGCATTATCACGTTTGACACACCGACAACGAGGAGCCTGCCCAATATAAGATGGGTAACCATTTAGGACTTCCAAGTGTTGAATGTGCTCTCCGCTTACCTCGGCATTGTTTCCAGTCGTCCTAGATTTCTCCTTGCCACTGGAATCAAACAGTGCCGATTCGGGAGAGGTGTGGTTGGCCATCGCGCAACCCTTGCCTCACAATTACACGCGAAGCTGCCCCAGCAGTCTTTCGAGACTGAACGGAGGCATCGGAATCGACAACAGAGAAAGGTAGATTTCTTAGCATATTATCATTGAAACGGTAAATGTCAGGTGCCGAGTTAGTAGATGTCGAAATATGGAAGCAGTAAGTTTGGTTTACGTTGTGAACGCTAAGAGATACATTTGTGGAAATGATAAAAGTAAACTTAAGATAAAATTAAAAAAAAAATCTGTATAGAAAGGTTAGTTTATATGTCTATTTGTTAAAGCCGTCAGACACACGTGAAAATGTAAAACAAATGTTAAACTCTAGAACTCGATTTCAGGGCGTACATATTGATGATTTGTTGGTATTATTCTTTACATTAGGTCCACCTTCATAATTGTCTTACAAATGAAGACTTTTAAACATTTTCGACTATGATAAATAAGAAAGTCTCATTAAAATTTTGCGGACATCACTAGTTTTCGAGATATAAAGATCTGTATTATGCACTGCAATCCATTCGGCCGCCATGTTTGTATACGCGCGCGATAAACATGGCGATGTTAGTTTTTGTTGGCAGTTGATTCCCCTCAATCATTCTAGTAAAAGTATATTGAGTACCTACTGGAGTTACTGGAGGTACCACGAAAACGTTGTCAATATTCCCAAGTGAAAGTGTCTATGTGGAACGAACTAGGTTCGAACTTAGCATACCCAGTTTGTCAGCCCGCATCGTTAACCACTGTGTCATAATCACCTACATAATGATACTGCTGATACTTATGATGCGCTTACGTTTCATATATATATATATATATATATATATATGTATGTATATATATATATATATATATATATATATATTTGAAAAAGGGTAAAATAGACGCAGAACAAGTATAAATGATGGCAATTATAATTAGTCCCTTTTTATAATGTCAGGTAATATTTGTAGAAACACTGTTTGGGAAATAATATTGATTAGCAACGTCTCTTTTGGGAGAAAAAACGTTTCAGGGAAAAGAAAGGAGCATCACTTTCAAGGTTTCGAAGCCCGTCTTGAATTCTATCCAGGCTGGATAGGGCGAGCCGAGCAGCTCCTGCCCAGATATGGCAACAGAACTCCATTTTTGCGGATGTGAATCATATACAAATAGAGGATTGCATTGGCAGTGAGGTACCTGCTGGAACGGTAAAGTGATTCAGCCATATTTCTAGCGATTTTATCAACAGATTTAATGTATGTCGTCCATTTCAGATCAGGGGTGAAGGTCAGCCCAAGAGGCTTGTCAAGACATGGTGATTCCCCAAGACGAGAGCCATTTATTTTAATTGGGTAGTGATAAGGCTCAGAGCGATTTTGATGAAAGCAGAGAAACTTGGTTTTCGAGGCATTAAAATTAACTAACAGCCAATCTTCCCATTGCACGACACCAGAAGAGAGAGAGAGAGAGAGAGAGAGAGAGAGAGAGAGAGAGAATCGGGAAGATTTTGGTTATTGTTGGCCTTTGAATGGTTGTCATAGATTGTGGTGTCGTCTGCATAAATGTCTACGCATGATCTGTTATTATTTTAATTTTATTTCAAAGTTAGAGTAAAAGATGTCAGGGTTCAACAAATTGACATATTATATGTACGATAAGATACACGTGATGAAGGTCGAAGGTTATATCAATCTAAACACTTGTCTAGCTGTAAACACTATCAATAATTCCCCCCCACTCTTTATATGTGCCTAAACCTAAACGTAAATTCCATGAACAAAGCTTCTTTCTCAGAACTGCACGCCTGTGGAATTGTCTTCCGTTTTCCTGGTTTCCGGCTAACTACAATATGGTTGTGTTCAAGTATAAAGTAAATAACTTCTTGGTGAGCCGTTCCATATAAGTTATCAAATTTACCAAATTTTCATTACTAATGATTACTATATTGTCCAATTTCTACTGTACACTCTTTAACCCTTATCTTTGAGTGGCCTCTGGGCCTTGATAATGTGGTGATGCCTATGTAAAAAAAAAGTGTTGTTAAGATAACACTCTAGATGAGAACAGCAGTCCAAAAATCTAAATAATACGAATGATTTAACAACTTTAATATTAAATAATACCTTTTTATCCCATGTAATGACTATTTGAACAATCAGCAACGTATATACAGTCCTGGTCAACATTATAAGACCACTTAACAAAGTAAGCGATTACGCATATTATCGAATTTTAATCAAGCAAATGGTTGAAACCATTGCCAAAAGGGAAAATATGATGGCAAAAAATGAAATCTGCTTCATTCGAAACCTTAACGTTAATCTAATAATTATTTTTTAAAAAAACAAACATTTTCACCTGGTCAAAACGATAAGACCACTTTAATAAAATCGGCTAGTTTTGAAAAAAATGAATACGAAAAGCTTTCTATGTTACTAAAAGCAACTTGTTAGTGGATAAACAACATCTTAATAAATTATAAATGGCGAAAGGGAAACCATTATCAGAGTTTGAGAGAGGAAATATCTTTGAGCTTAATAGGGGTGGACTCTCCCATAGATCCATTGCAAGCGAAGTGAATCGTAGCAAAACGGTCATCACAATTTTTTAATAAATCAAGATCAATATGGGTACAAAAAGAGTCCAGTTTGACCAAAAAAAAAAATAATAACCCCATCACTGGATCGCCGTATCAGAAGAAGTTAAAAAAAAACTCCAGTATGAGCTCAAATCAATTGAAAAGCCAAACAGCAGCAGAATGTAGTCCTAAAACCATCAGAAGGCATCTGAAAATGAAGGGTGTCAATCATTTAAAGCGACTGCAGAAACCACGTCTTCTTGAACAGCAAAAAACTAACCGACTTAAATATGCCGCAAAATACCGGACTTGGGATGAAGAGAAGTGTTTGTTTGATTAAAAATTCGATATTATGCGTAAACGCTTACTTTCTTAAGTGGGCTTATGATTTTGACCAGGACTGTATATTTATACTAATTTTCTGTATAAAGCAATTACTGGTCGTTTTTTTTTTTGTATTTTTTAAAGTAAATTTAAATCTTGTTATATAAAAATTCGTTGTACAGTCAAGGTGTTTTTCACTACGTGTCTTCAATATAAATAACGTCTTCCTTATTTGAATCCTTACAGTAATGACATCAACTGATTCTATATTTTCGTGTAATAAAAGATCATTCCAAATTAAATTTACTTTTATCTTTCTTTATCATTCAAACACTACTATGTTTGAATATATGGTTAAGTGGCAGTTTTACTCATTTAGAACTGCTTTAAAATTTTACCGCTTGCTCATTTTTCGACCAAATTTCAAACAAGTATTACAGTTTATATATGACCTTCCTAGCTATATTGTGAAACAAATTCAATTTTCGTTCAGTAAAACAAAAGTTATTAGGAATTTACTGATGTTCAACATCGTAAAAAATATGTAAGGAGGTTAGCAATGTTTTTTATGACTGATTTCCATATCAACCACGTCACTTCAACGACTATTGTTGCTACCAATTCACGTCTCTCACAATGAGAGAAGTAACAAGTGAAACGGAGAGAATAGAAAGAATTAGGGAGGGATTATTGGGGGGTTTATTGAAAGCAGACGAATGACGTACATTGTTATTACGTATGTGTGTGTTATGCTTATGGGCGCACAAAATTAGACTGAAATTAAACAAAGAACAAGTGAATTTACTGAAAGCCTGGAAAAATCATGGATTACAAAAGAAAAATTCGAGCAGGAAAAGTAATATGGTCAAGCTTAAACATGGCAAAGTAAATGACTAGTTGTTAAAACTGGAAAAGAAAAGGATAAGATATTCTAGTAAAAAATATAATAAATTTATAACTTAAAATAGTGCAGTATTAAGAATGTTTTTTAAATTCAATTTATAAAATTATATAATCAATTCGTAATGCTGCAATATTTTAAGTTATAAATTTATTATATTTTTTTCTAGAATACCTTTTCCTTTTCTTTTTCAGTTTTGATGTCCAAAATCCGAATGTGTAAATTAGTTTCTGCACCTCTAATTCACACAGGCCTGAATTAATGCAAACAAAAAATTTATGTTAGACCAACTGGAAGAACATTCTAAATTTATTCAAATAGGCTTTATGGGAGTCACCTAAATTTTTTAAGAGGCCATTTTTTCTTTTAATAAGCAGTTAAACTAAAGATAAAAAAGATCTAATATACGGTTCACTGAATCTTAATCGTGTTTAATCTCCTTTTGTTGTTGTGTTGCCGGGGGTTTTATTAAGGGGATATGACGGGAGATTCATATTAGGCCAATATATATAACGGATATAACGATAGTGATGAGGGAGAGGGAGACATTTTTACATATACAGTTCTGTTCTGAGATGCTTGGGACTGCATATATATATGGTAGTAATTGTGACACCCTGCACTGAAGAATCCCGAAAGGATGAAACACTAGTGTCTGTAGGTATTTAATTATTATAGTAAAAAAATAATTATGACAGCCCCTTTAAGAAATACGTTTCTTATCGTTGAGCACTTTCTGTTGAATAAAAGTCGGTCAATTTAGCTCTTATGCGTAGATCGTCGTATAACGACTTGATCACTGTCTGTCTGACGTAATGAACATTTAAATTAAAATGTTTAAAATTCAACGCTATTTCACACAATTAATGGTAGCCGAATGGATACGGCCTCCGCTAATCGAGCCAGAGATGTCTCGTGTCGCGGGGTTCGAATCGTTCGACTGGTAGTAATTGTGACACCCTGCACTGAAGAATCCCGAAAGGATGAAACACTAGTGTCTGTAGGTATTTAATTATTATAGTAAAAAAATAATTATGACAGCCCCTTTAAGAAATACGTTTCTTATCGTTGAGCACTTTCTGTTGAATAAAAGTCGGTCAATTTAGCTCTTATGCGTAGATCGTCGTATAACGACTTGATCACTGTCTGTCTGACGTAATGAACATTTAAATTAAAATGTTTAAAATTCAACGCTATTTCACACAATTAATGGTAGCCGAATGGATACGGCCTCCGCTAATCGAGCCAGAGATGTCTCGTGTCGCGGGGTTCGAATCGTTCGACTGGTAGTAATTGTGACACCCTGCACTGAAGAATCCCGAAAGGATGAAACACTAGTGTCTGTAGGTATTTAATTATTATAGTAAAAAAATAATTATGACAGCCCCTTTAAGAAATACGTTTCTTATCGTTGAGCACTTTCTGTTGAATAAAAGTCGGTCAATTTAGCTCTTATGCGTAGATCGTCGTATAACGACTTGATCACTGTCTGTCTGACGTAATGAACATTTAAATTAAAATGTTTAAAATTCAACGCTATTTCACACAATTAATGGTAGCCGAATGGATACGGCCTCCGCTAATCGAGCCAGAGATGTCTCGTGTCGCGGGGTTCGAATCGTTCGACTGGTAGTAATTGTGACACCCTGCACTGAAGAATCCCGAAAGGATGAAACACTAGTGTCTGTAGGTATTTAATTATTATAGTAAAAAAATAATTATATATATATATATGTATATATATATATATATATATATATATATATATATATATATATATACTGAGGGTGATAGGATGATAGATGAACAATTCTTATATTTCTTATAACACAAATAGAGAGGAGGAGAAATACATATTCTTGGAAGGGTTACACAATGTTCATTCAAGATGATGACAAACAAAACATATTTCCTTTTGATTTGTGGAATGGCGACACGAGGACAAACAGTTACAAAATATCGATGGTGATCCTTTATTTCATTGGACCGGTCAGGAATTCACATTTGTTCTACATGGTGTAATCTTTCTACCCTTCGCTTCCAAAGGGGCAAGGGACCACTGACTGCCAACTGACTGGCTCTCCTGATCTCTGCTGGCTCACTAGCAGACTCAACTGTTCTGCCTCAACTACCTGATCTGACTAATTCTAGCTCCTATATTGAGAAGCCCCCTTTTGCTATGACGCCAGAAGTGTGTTTCTCAAACGTGGCCAATTCACGTGGCTAGGCACACGTTTTTCCAAACAAAAAAGAATTCTCAACATATACCTTAACCTATTTTTTTAGCCTAACCTATTTTAACAATGTATTTTTAATTTGTATTGTTCATTCTTTTTAGCTGACATTTTTAATTCTAAGCTTTATAAAAGAATGAACAATCAATTCTTTTTACAATATTATTAATATCTAAATATCTATAATAGAGTTTAAGAATATACCATTTTAACATTCCGATTTCTAACTTTCTTTTTCTTACCCGTTCTTACCAGGTTCAGTCTCGGCTTATCCTAATCTCATTTTCACTTATCTAATTTTCTTCCTACTTACATGAACAAAGAGCGCCCTTTTTTCCTGTGACATTGTCACGTTAGTGTAACGCCATCAAAATAATGTTGTAATCGTCGAAATAAGTTTTTTATTCGAGGATAAGCATGAATATAATTATAGAATACTACCTTACTGTTGACAAATAAAATTAGTTGTCGAATTAATATATCCGAGAGTATGACAGAAGAAATACGAATAATGCGCTTTTAATCTGAAAGAAAAAGATTAAAAATTTGCCACTCTGATATATTACCGTAATAAAACAGACATAAAATAATTTACAATATTTTATATGCTCATCTAAAAATCGGAAAACCATTTGACTCGACGTGGTATATAACTTACAGTGTTTTGTATTATAAGGTTAATATTGTTTCACTCATTGAGTTTTATAGTTAAGACGGACTACAAAACTCCCAGCTTCAAGAAGGAGTAATATGGAAAATAATCAGTTCACTTTCATCCTTTTTTTTTAATTCTTTTTCGATATACATTTTACTCAAATTTTAATGATCAAAATTATAGCAATAATATTCTAAACACAACGTCTATCGAAAGTCGCTTGCAATATACTGTAATGTATGTTTACATATTTATTAATGACTCTTCTAGTCGGGATAATATATATATATATATATATATATATATATATATATATATATATATATAAAGAAATAAAAATTACAATAAGTTTTCCAAGGTAATCTCAAAATGGTAAACTTAAAATATATTATAAATATTAAAGAGTTAATATTTACAAGTAAAGTAATCTCAACCAGATGTAAAAGCTCAATAAAACCGAAAAGGAAATAGAGCTTATAATATGAACAAATGATTAGTAAAACATGTTAAAAAAGAATAGGTATTTCCAGTTACGCGAATCCTTTGGGACTTACCTGTTGGATTGGAAGTTTTTAATTCGGCCGTGTTTGGATTTTACCATTCTTGGATTTTTTACCCTTTACCGGACTATCCGTTCATGTGAAATCTTTTTATCATTTTTTTCTTTTACCTCCTATTACCCTTACCTCACCCTTTTTTAACCAAGTAAGATCTGTGACTTACTTGTTATTTCATTAAATACTTTTACATGCAAAATCCGATCCAGCATTTTGCTAATTCCTGTCCTCTGATGAGAAGGAGAGTATTTCTTCGAAACTCCGCGGATTAAGGACTATCCACTTATCTTGCGCTTCCTTTTTAAAATTAAATATGTTTTAACTCTTTTTCAAGATGTGTTTTAGCATGTTTTATTAATCATTTGTTTATATACATACATATATATATATATATATATATATATATATATATATATATATATATATATATCCAGTTAATGGTATGGTGATGTTCTTTTTCGTTAAGTAGTTAATGGCTGCGGGAAAATATTCACACATATGAATACCATTTATTCACTCTGTAGCAATACATAACTCCTTCCTTTCGGTAGGTTTGTAATAGACGTTGACCCTGAAAGAAAACGTAAAATCGAAGCCATGTTTTTATATAACTTTATTCACGGGTCGTTATTTCCCATCGAAGCTGTAATAAGTTGTGTTTCTCCCAGCTTCCAAAACACGAAGACGATATCTTTCGTGCTAACTTGTCCGACTTTCCCAGTCTGACTCCCAACTCTAAACTAAACCTGTGCGTGTCTCTGCTAAATCTCTCATTACGTCATTCGTACACATAGTATTAAGATCACCTGATGCCATTACTAAATCATGTCCATTGTAATGTTATAACATTCTTGTTTGTTTTAACATTCTTACGTAAACATTCCCGATTCATATTTCCTACAGAAATATTTTATCTGTAAAAACACCTTTCGCCGCAATACATATTTTCTAAACATTTTATTTTCATAACATCGAAAACGATATTTATTATTATTATTATTATTATTATTATTATTATTATTATTATTATTATTATTATTAATATTATTATTATTATTATTATTATCATCATCATCATCATCATTATTATCATTATTATTATTATTATTATTATTATGATAATAATAATAATAATAATAATAATAATAATAATAATAATAATAATAATAGTCGATGTTATTTGACATCCCTAGATGTGACATACATAACACAATTACAATTTAGGTTTTAAGTATTATTTTATTATGTTGCCTCAGGATTAATGCCGTGAAAATAATATCCGCAGAGACTATTTACTTG
>NC_136514.1:45688422-45718422 GCF_053919585.1 Euprymna scolopes
AAATCTATGTGGTCGGTTTGGGCCCAGACATTTTTGCGATTAAGGGGTCAAAGTTCAACGATTAGTCCTTTGACAACTCTATCAAACTCCTCCGAAAATTCTGGGTCTAAACACTTGACATTTTAGATATATGTTCCTTAGACGTGGGTATCACTTAGTAACTTAAGTTGAGCCCAAAAACAATAACTTTTAAGGGGTCACAATAGGGGTCAAAGTTGAAAAAATTGACCGCTTTTTTTTTTTGCTCAACATACACCTCCAAATTCCCAGGCAACGCCGGGCACCCATGCTAGTTTACGATAAAAGAAGAGATGTAATTTAAAGTCGCCGCAAATCATTTTTTGTTCGCATATTTTAAAACTAAACATTAATGAGAAGTGACGTTTTCAGGGCATTCATTCAAATATCATTTGACGTGCTATTATAAACAAATACAGACGTAATTTGATGAACGGCATTTTTTTTATTTATTTATTCTTTCTTTTTTTGAAAATTTTTTTTACCGGGCAAATTAGCGATCGTAATATATAATAATCAATAGAGGATTATTTCTATAATAATACATACGCAATCTGCACAATTTACACTGTCATGTATGTATGTATGTATGTATGTATGTATGTATATAGGGGCAATTATAATAAAGTAATATAGTGTAACTGTTTTCCTCTAATTATTTTATGACAGGATTTGCAATTAGACAAGGTAAAACATTGATACACAATTAAGATTCATTAATTCTGAGGTGAATCTCATATTGAGAAAGTGATAAAATCGATATGTAATTAATTTGATTATAAATATCGTCTCCGCAATCATTTCCATTCATTTAAAATAAGACAAACGTTTTGATGTAGTTGATTATAAATATCTTTACGGAATCGTTTCATTAATTTACAATTAAAACTGATAACTCTTTTTAAACGACCTGAAAATTATTATTATTATAAGTAGTAGTAGTCGTAGTAGTAGTCGTAGTAGTAGTAGTAGCAGTATTTACATCATTACTTCATTGAGTCCGTTTACTTCTTAATGAGATATTATTTATGGGTCATTTAATCTAGAACTACTGGTAATTTTTAACGATTTTCCATATATCCAATCAGACGCCTTTATTTCGCATAGACAGTTTCTATATTTTTTACTCTTTCATATGTTAGCAGATTTTCGTATGTAAAAATTATTATGACCCCCTGTTTCAATGCTTAAAATTGTTAATTGCTTAATATTGTTATTTGTTTCTTACAAAAAAAAAAAAAAACGATTAACCATCGTTCAACAAGTATCGATTGACCGAAGCTAAACGAATAGGGAAAAGTGTTTCCCATTCTATCTGAATAGGTTAAAGGCATTGGTTCCTGCCGGCACATTTTACAGGGTTTGGAGTAAATTTACTCGTCTAAATCGGAAATAGTAGCATGTTTACGACACGAAACAGGAGGAAAAATCGAAAATACAAATGAAAACATGCAACACGCAATTACTTGTCAGAGGTCTAAATCAATAAGCATGCGGCTCTAAAGCATTTAGGTTTCTATTAAGACGTAATGCGGTAAGTGGAATACTTTTGTTAATTATATATCGTCTTTTTCGCTAGTTATCGCATTTTACGTTAGGGTGCAAAGTTAAGTTAGATTTTTACCCTTTGAACTCTGAAAGGCCGTATACAATAGCTTGGGTACCTAGCAAAACAGAATACACTGTCTAGAGTTCGGCATTTTATGATATGCTAATTTGTAATTTTGCTAATTA
Organism: Euprymna scolopes; assembly: GCF_053919585.1. NCBI lineage: Eukaryota > Metazoa > Mollusca > Cephalopoda > Sepiida > Sepiolidae > Euprymna > Euprymna scolopes. The sequence goes on from NC_136514.1 coordinate 45,690,175, forward strand.
GGTATGGTCGCTAGTTATCGCATTTTACCTCAGGGTCCAAAGGCTGAAAGATGGCTGAAATCTGGCGTCCGTTGACCCCTTTAGCCAAGGCTAATTTTAGTAAACATATTTTTTATATGAAAGAGAGATTATTCATGCACACAAAGCAAGTTTAAAAACATTTGTTAGAGATTTTTGTCAGGTTCCGCTACAATTTGACTGGACTATAAGGGGGGATACGGTAAGTGGAATACAAGCTACATACATTTGGCGTGGTATGCGATGAAATGGACGTGAGGTAATCAAACTAGTTGCTGATGAATTCTTAAGGAATTATATATTTGTTCTAATAGGATTCGTATTGTTACACCTAATTAGGCGTCCCGTCATAATAATTATTACATCAATAGTAAATAATAGAAAAATCATAATGCAATGTTTAATAATGAAAACATTTTGAGGTTAATATAAAAAGACTTTAAAGAAAACATGTCCTATCATCTTTTATTGTAGTTTCATTTATCAAAACTCATCGCACTTATGAAACTACCGGACATCTCTTACAATTGCGCTCCTTATACAAAAACGGTAATGATAGATACAGGTGATGCAAATACGGAATGTAAACGACAAAGCAGGCTGTTCTTGGCCTTCGAACCAGAGGCGGAAAAGGAAGTAATCACCCTTCATATCGGGCAATTACTTTTGAAGTCAATTAGTTTGGTCAGTGTGGGGGAAACCCTTCATATCAGACAATTGCTAATTTTGGACCCTGCCAGAGTGCCCCATTGAGGGAGCTGGTTTTTCCTCCCCACACTAAAAAACGGCCTGTGCCTAATTTGCTCAGTGGGGAAGCAAATACATTTTAGGTTTACGCAGAGGTGCAGAGGCTGTTCTTGGCCTTCGAACCAGGGGCGGAAAAGGAAGTAATCACCCTTCATATCGGGCAATTACTTTTTAAGTAAATTAGTTTGTTTAATGTGGTGGAAACCCTTCATATCAGACAATTGCTAATTTTGGACCCTGCCAGAGTGCCCCATTGAGGGAGCTGGTTTTTCCTCCCCACACTAAAAAACGGCCTGTGCCTAATTTGCTCAGTTGGGAAGCAAATAAATTTTAGGCTTACGCAGAGGCGCAGAGGCTGTTCTTGGCCTTCGAACCAGGGGCGGAAAAGGAAGTAATCACCCTTCATATCGGGCAATTACTTTTTAAGTCAATTAGTTTGTTTAATGTGGTGGAAACCCTTCATATCAGACAATTGCTAATTTTGGACCCTGCCAGAGTGCCCCCTAGAGGGAGCTGGTTTTTCCTCCCCACACTAAAAAACGACCTGTGCCTAATTTGCTCAGTGGGGAAGCAAATAAATTTTAGGTTTACGCAGAGGCGCAGAGGCTGTTCTTGGCCTTCGAACCAGGGGCGGAAAAGGAAGTAATCACCCTTCATATCGGGCAATTACTTTTTAAGTCAATTAGTTTGGTCAGTGTGGGGGAAACCCTTCATATCAGACAATTGCTAATTTTGGACCCTGCCAGAGTGCCCCCTTGAGGGAGCTGGTTTTTCCTCCCCACACTAAAAAACGATCTGTGCCTAATTTGCTCAGTGGGGAAGCAAATAAATTTTAGGTTTACGCAGAGGTGCAGAGGCTGTTCTTGGCCTTCGAACCAGGGGCGGAAAAGGAAGTAATCACCCTTCATATCGGGTAATTACTTTTTAAGTCAATTAGTTTGTTTAATGTGGTGGAAACCCTTCATATCAGACAATTACTAATGTTGGACCCTGCCAGAGTGCCCCCTTGAGGGAGCTGGTGTTTCCTCCCCACATTAAAAAACGGCCTGTGCCTAATTTGCTCAGTGGGGAAGCAAATACATTTTAGGTTTACGCAGAGGCGCAGAGGTTGTTCTTGGCCTTCGAACCAGGGGCGGAAAAGGAAGTAATCACCCGTCATATCGGACAATTACTTTTTGAGTCAATTAGTTTGGTCAGTGTGGTGGAAACCCTTCATATAAGACAATTGCTAATTTTGGATCCTGCCAGGGTGCCCCATTGGGGGAACTGATTTTTCCTCTCCACACTAAAAAACGTCCTTGTGCTCAGTGGGGAATCAAATAAATAAAAACCATATAAATAAACACAAATAGTACGGAGACACACTATTTCAAAAGAAAAAAAAAACTATCTCAGTTTAAACACATCTTGTGTTGATATAGGTATTATATTATAACGAAATAGCTTTATTTATAGAATTATAAAAAAGTTTAAAACGTCGTTTATTTTTTTATTGTTGCGCGTACAAAAGTGCGAAATGATGTAGAGGGCATTTATTTGAAGAGATTGCTTTAGTTTTGACACTTTTTGTGTTTTCACGAACCAATAAAAAATTTTTTTTTTACTTCTTTTTTTAAAAAAAAAAGTTTGTTTTAGTTTTTTTCATGAAGCAATAAAAAAAGAACATCTTAATTTTCTCATTATTTACATAAAATTCTTGTTTCTGTATTGTTTCGAACTCCGTTTTATGCTGCGTAGCTTATCTTTCTTATTTGCATCAACTGCAAACATTACTGAGAACGCAATTGATAGAGATCGTATACTGCTTCATTCTAAATCAGCTTTCTATCGCCACTCTCTCTGTCTCTCCCTATATCTCTTTCCATCTCTCTCTTTCCCTCTCTTTCTCTCTCTCTCTCCCTAAATATATATATATATATATATATATATATATATATATATATATATATATGAAATTAAAATTACGATTAAATTTACCAAAATAATCCAAAATGATAAAATTAAAGTATAATATAAATATTAAAGAATTAATATTTATAAAGTTATCTCAGCCAGATGTAAAAGTTCGATAAAACCAAATAGGAAATAGAGCTTATAATACATTTGGATTTTACCGTCACTGGATTATTTATCTTCCACCAGACTATCCATTCTTGTGTAATCACCTTTTTCTTCACCATATTCCCTCTGCTTCACTTTTTTTGTTTTCAAGTAAGATTTTTGACTTACTTGTTGTTTCATCAAATACTTTGGAATGCAAAATCTGATCCCGTATTTAATACTGATAATGAGGAGGAAAGTATTTCTACAAAACTCCGCGGATTAAGGACTATCCACTTATCTAGTGTTTCCTTTTCAGATTACATATGTTTTTAACAAATTTCAAAGTGTTTTTTTTAACATGTTTTATCAACTATTTGCTCGTATATATATATATATATATATATATATATATATATATATATATATATATATATATACATACATATATATATATATATATATATTCTACTTGGAAAGTCTTTAAAATAAAGCACTATTTTTCCTGTGGAATTATATAAGGTATAAGATACGTTGTTTGGTTGATCTATACTATTCAACCAATCAACTGTAAGATGTAACGTAATACACGAGTAATAAAATAATGTGACTGCTATATAAATACATTTGTGGCATTCGAATTTTTTATGAAAGATGTATATATATATATATATATATATATATATACAAAAGTTACATTTTCTGTTTGTGTTTCTGTGTGTGCAAATTTCCCTACCAAACTACTCTGTTAGTTTTCAGTCTACAGACTCGAGATTTGACATAAGAAGTATTGAGATTTGCAAACTCTACCAAAATCCCTCGCCAATTTTGGATCTAAAAACTTGAAATCTTAGATGAAGTTTATCTGGACATGAATAAAACTTTTCAATATATATATATATATATATATATATATATATATATATATATAGAGAGAGAGAGAGAGAGAGAGAGAGAGAGAGAGAGAGGGGTTTCGTTGTCAGAGCCTTATTATAAGCGCAGTCTTAGAAAGAGTGTTATTAGAGTGCTTGTCGTTGAGAGAGAGTCTTATTACAAGTGATGATGTTGAGAGAGTCTTATTATAAGTGATGCTTAAAGAGTCTTTTATTAAAAGCACAGTCTTAGAGTCTTATTGAGAGTTTGTTGTATCTTAAAGAGAGAGATGTTGTTGTAAGAGAGAGTGTTCGTGTTATGAAGCAATTCATATATATTAAAACGTTTATACTTAGCTTTTTAATGGAATATGAGAAATGCTCTTTGAGTGAAAAGATAGTGTTCAGACAGTCTTAGTGTAGATATGAGATGTAGATTCACATTGTGGATATGAGATGTGTATGTCACGACATTTTATAACACAGACATATAATAACAATTCACTTTACCCTTTTGTAAGAATCACAAACACAAAGACAAGCTTTATCAAAACACATGATGGGTTTATTTCTTCACGACCGGCCCTGGTTTTCTCATCAAGAATTCAAAGCTTCACATTTTAGTTTCAAAGTGACCGTCTCGCTTCCCTTGCACGTTTCCGACATTATGATTTCCCAATAACCTATTTTTTCTTTGATGTTTTTACAAAGGAATTCGACCTACATATCTAATTTATTTAACCCATATTTTATTATCCACATTCTTTCTAACAATTAAATAGTTTATTTATTATTTATTTCATCAGAATTAACAATTTACTGGACATTTCATTTAAACCTATTGTTCTTTAAAACTTATATCCAAGGTTCGATTTCTGCTTTCTTTCATTTTATTTTCATTTTATGTAATCTCTCTATTTTTATACTTACATGAAAAGGGGACAGCCCTTATCATGTAACATATATACATATGCACATAAAGTTATGAACATTACATAGGCCCCGAGCAAAGCTGAGCTTTATTGCTAATATATATATATATATATATATATATATATATATATATATATATATATATATAGTCTTGGAAGTGTTTAACTTTTAAAACTATACAAAAATATATTTATTATCATTCGTATAAAAACCATGTAGTCAGTCATTTAATAACCTGCAGTCAATGCATCAACTTGCTCTCTCGAATTCACTATAGTACTCATATTAATTTAAGGGATCATCAGTTTTGTACCATGAAGCTCTGTTTCGGGGATTTTAAAACAAAACAGAATATTACATCATGGCTCCCAAGCAGTGTTGATCAAAAACCACTTTTCATTAATCTTAAGAAGAAGACATGTTACAAATATTATATATAGTTTCATATTCTTAATTAATTTATCTAACCTATTAATGTTATAAAAATGAATTTTTTTACCTGTGAGATACATCTGTTTCCAAATTCAAAATGGATATATTTTTAATTTATCAGTCTTGTATTTATAAGATTAGGATTAATCCATTTAACTACTTATCACCCCCACTATGATTAGTATATTTACATCCTTATTTATTGAAAATTAAATATATATAAAAGTTTAAAATATTCATAAATATATCCATTTAAAAAAAAACAACTACATTTTATACCTTAGTAATATGGTTTTGGAGTTTATTTATTTATATATTCTGGTTAATTCTATACGATAACGAAAAGAATGCTTTATTTAAATATTTTTGTCTTATCCTTAACTTGTTTTATCACCCTTATTACTAAGCTAGAAACCGGTGATTTAAAATCTATTAATTAATTTTAAAATAACGCGAGCTATACTCCAAAACTCTGACATAATGGTTCCATAAATATATATATATATATATATATATATATATATATATATATATATATATATATATATATATATAATTCATGAAGAAAAAAAAACTTTGGTGTAAATATCGAAAAATGTTGGTGTAAATATCGAAAAATGTTGGTGTAAATCCCCAACCAACAGGCGTTTAAGCTTTCTTACGAAAGGCTTTATTGGAGTTTGTGGAAATTTGTCACCATTATTAACTACTATTGACGCTTAAATATTAGATGTTGCTGTCCTAAGACTGGATGACAGTTGGCATAGTTACGGCAATTTGGTGAATTTTACTAATAATACGTTGAGTGCAATTTCCTTTTAGATATTTAGCTTAAGAACACTCGAATTAACAGATAGGATTTGGGGCCAATTATCTGTATGTTCTAAGACGGATTTAATATTGAAGTTTGGTAACTTAATCTGAATTGGCAAATGGCAAAAGTCAAATCACAAACCGGAAATCAATAATAAGCATGTTATGCTAATTCAAGATACGCAGTTTTTCTGACAAGTGTGGTGCAATTAAATAATATTGGCCATATAAAATAAACGGTTTATGTCAGTCTGGTCTTCCGTCTACATGTAATGAATAGAATATATATAAGAGCCTTAATATAATGATCAGACATATTTATCAAGTGGAAATCTTGCGGAGCTTACGATATTACTCGTGAACTGTATATTTACAATCACATCCTGATATGTAACATTATGATATGTGACTATGTCCATAAATATCAAATTATTTATTCATTTAATTAATTATATATTAAAACGCTATTTCTAGATAAAAATAAAATTTTAATAACGTTGTGCTCGGAGGATTTACCGGATTTAAGAATTCGAAACTGGAAAAATCAGAACTTATTAGAATATTGGAATCGAGAAAAAGGTTTCCTTTTTCTCTGATGCCTAAAACAATTTTTTTTTAAATATTCATTTCTGATTTATTTTTTTTAACATTATTTTCCATTGCGAAAACTTATGATGAAAGCATAACTATTTATTGATTTTTAACTGAAATCTATCGATCGCCTAGCCACTGCAAGTGTAATTTTACGTTTGCAAACATGGGTGTGCACGTTACACGGGCTTGTAATGTGATCTGAAAAATATCACAAAAGTCAACAAGCTTGTGGTAAAATATTTTGAGATTAAAAAAAGGATCGGAATCAATAATTGTGTCGGAATCATAAATTTAAATCAAAATCGATAATTATATGGGAATTTGGAAAGATGTGATTTTATTGCAAGTACTGTGTACTGGTAAAGTCAGAGATCATGAGTGTATACGATTCCGCATTCGTTTCGAAGTAACAGACTCAGGAATGTAACGGTATACGGAAGTTAGGAATGTAACGGTATATTACTGATTAACAATACGGAAGTACAACAATTATGGAAAAAAGTTAAATCCCGTCACTATTCTTTGTCTGTCTAGTAAGAATGCTAACTAAAAGGTGCCGGATTTCATTTGATGTATACAAAAGGAGTGATTGAAAACAACAACACTAACAACACTAACAACAACTTCAGTTACTATAATTATATATATATATATATATATATATATATATATATATATATATATATATATATATATATATATATATATATGAATTTCAAACAAAATACGTATGGGAGTCGTTTGAAGCAGTATATATATATATATATATAGAGAGAGAGAGAGAGAGAGAGAGAAAGAGAGAGAGAGAGAGAGGGAGGCAGAGAGAGAGACAGACAGACAGAGAAAGAGGGAGAGAACCGAACTAAGATTCATCTTCATCGCGAGACTTCCAGCGATTCGTCTTTATTGCTAGACTTCCTGTGGATGAATGAAAGTAATAGAACAAAACAAAATTACAAATATTTGAAATATATTTTTGACGTAATGAAATGTATGACCTTGTTCCATTTCAGAAACGAAAAAAGTCGTTGGAAATTTTTAAAACCATGGTAGGGAAAAGCATTGTGACGAGAGTACGATTTTTTATAACGTCAGATAGCCCTTAATATATTTTAAAATATATGATGAACTTCATATTCTTTTCGGAACAGATGGACACATGCCATGAAAGATACGATAGAGCAGAGACAGGCTCGCACCGTCTCTTCTGTGGGAAAGAGGTCGCAGAAAGGAGAAAAGGGCATCATTAACTAGGTTTCGAAGCCGGTTTGGAACCCTGTCATGTCATGTCATGGCGCAACCACCAGTTCCTGCCCAGAGATGGCAACAGTATTTCACTTTATGGCGTAATTGGCTCTTATACAGATAAATAATGGCATCGGTCATGAGAAAGCTACTGGAGCTGTGGAGTGATCCAATCATATTTCTTACGATCTTGACAACATAGTTGCTGCATGTGTTCCATTTCAGATCAGGAGTAAAGGTCAGCCACAGAAGTTTGTGAAGACATCGTGCTTTCCCAAGACGAAAACCATTAATTTCAATTGAATCCAGATGGAAATCAAGGCGATTCTCATGTGAGGATAAAAGCTTGGTTTTCGATACAATCAACCAGCCTCATTTTCCTCTTTGCATCCCATGCTTAAATACAAAAGAGCGAGATTCAGAATAATTTTTATCATTGTCGGCCTTTTAAGTCTTGTCATAGATTGTAATGTCGGCTGCATTAATGCCTACGAATGATCCAAGAATGTGATTAGGGAGATCATTGAAGATCAAAAAGATTGATGGGCAGAAGATGGAACCCTGACAAACGCCAGTGTTTATATTATGATCTTCTGATATCTGCCACTCGATGACTACTCATATAAACCTGCCAGAAAAAGAAAAATGTAATAATTGAGAGGACATGTCATTTCCATAGCTGGAAATCTTTTGAAGTAGACTTAAAGTTTTGGATATGTCAGGAGCTATTACTCTAGAAACGAAACTTTTATCGCGAGATTCACTAATCCAGTGCGATATTACAGCTAACCCATATATGAAATGAGTGCCCTCTACATGATATTATAAATGGATTCATCCTTTTTTAAAAAGTATTAGTAGATACTCTCAGTACGTCGAGCGTTTACATTGAGGTAAAAGTTGCGCACTCCTGTTATTCGCCATTATATGAATTCAATGGTAAAGAGAGGTACAGGGCAGTATGGAACATTGTTAAGCGGTGAATGCAAGTAACTATATATGAATTTTACTTTATTATGACTAGTTGTACGAATAAGACTTTGTATTATTGTTGTGGTGGCACCCACTCATTTACATATGTGGATAATATTACACATAAATAACAAGACTCGGTTAGTCTGAGTGTGTGTTAACTAGAAGCCACCGAAGGCCAAGCCGAAAGCAGATATGTTCTCCAGCCAGGACTCTCTTACCTGACAACCATTATGTAAATATACTGTAAATATACTTTTCCTAATACACTTCTTATTGATCTACCTTTGTTTGTTGAGTCTTCATTTGTATTGTCGTATACGTTATTTGGTTCAACCTGCAAACATAACAGTTATATTATAGGCTGGTTATAGAAAAAAAATCTATGTATTTTTTTATTTGGAATTTGTGTAAAGCAATACGTAGCGAGAGAGAGAGGGAGAGAGATAGAGAGAGAAAGAGAGGATGGAAAGATGATGAAGTTGACAGATTTGCGACGAATTGCAATCCCACGCGCGTCTGCTTTACTCGTCTTTGACTGTGTGTATTTCTATGTTGTGTGTTTATTTATATTGCCCAATTTCCATTATTCTTTGTTTGGTCATGACGACATCTCGAGGTTACTATCTGGGACGTGTAGAGTGGTCTTTGTTTCCATTTCCTATTCTCGAAATCCGGCATTATCTAGCCAATCATCATAGCCTGTCTTAATATTTAACTTAAAGATTGAAGGAGTGTCTATCGATTCATAGCTTTTAAATGCTTATTGCGAAAGTTATACAGAATCACAGACAACATTCGAAACCGGTACTCTTGACACCATTACATGAATTACCATGAAACTCAATGTATTAATAAATCATTGACTATTTAAAATTCCCAATCAAAAGAAATGAGCAATAAAAAAAAACACAATGACGCCTTTTTCACGCTCGTCTGACTGCAAAGAAGCACAACATCTAATTAGCCAGAACATGTTGAAATATCGAACATTAAGCCAATAGACGTTTTAGTTCAGATTTCATTTTCCCAATATTTTTGAATAGAAACGTCTATATAAAAACAAACACATGTAAAAGTCCAAACACATTGACACATATGCGTGTCATACTATCATACGCTCGAGTCATACAACCGCTTCAAATGACTTGCTTTTCACAACGATCATTGAATAAAAAGAAGAAAATGTAATTATTGAATTCGTAGTAATCGACTCATTATACAAGCCTCGACAATCACTAACGACACGGCTGCGGTTTAATTGCCGCTTCATAATTTGCAACGTCGCCATCTTGTCGACGTTGCTCGCATGGTTACTTAATATTTTTTGTCCATTTATTGTTTATGTTTGTCTTGAAAACATTTCGACTTGATTTCTTTTTTTTAATTAGTTCTTTTTTTTCTTTTTTTCATTGTGTTATCTTTTACGTTTCTGCATTTTTTAGATAAGGATGTGCTATTCGTATTATTTAGGCGCTTCGTACTAGCTTTTTAATCTTGATTGATATTTTCACAGCGTTTCGACCGATGTAACATCCGACATTTTTTAAGTGAATATTCTCTTACTCAGGAATCGTTAATCAAAATTGGGAATCCGTACAGATTTTCGAACTGAACCCTTTATTTTGCTTACTCGGTAACTTACTCGCGTTCTGACGATCTTGACGGGATAAAGATGTTAAATAATTAATTGCCAACTAAAAGAGAGCAGTTTAATGTCGTCGATTAAATGATTCAAAGGATTCTTTTAAAAACTCCCTTCCTGAGTTTTTCGCGCGGAAAGCAAATCGAACAAGTCCAATAATATAAATAAAGCGGTTAGCCGTCGACACTTCAGATTCCATTGCATATGAAGACCTAGACATTTATAGATTTTTGGCGATTGTATTTCGTCATCAAATAGCATATTAAACAATAACAGAAATTAAAACCAATTAATATAAACATCGTTTATGAATCGGAATTCTGTTCGGAAATGAAATAATTTAATAAAAACAACGAATACAAATACCTAACAAAATGAAAAACAAGGGTTATGATATTCACTTGTCCAGATAAAAATGAGTCAACGGAGCGCTTGTTAATTTAATATTCCCTAGAAATTTCCACATTCTCAAAAGAAGCTAAAAAAAAAAGACGCTCGTGCAGCGTACATTCCATAGAAGAACGGAACAGGACAGAGGGTACCACGATAGTAACTTTGGGGATTAATAACGCCAAATCGCATTGACAACGCATAGTCAATATTCTCGGTGTGAGAGGAACGTTTCAAAAGTAATGCTTCTTAATTTTTTATTCCGCCCGAATAGACCAGTAAGGACCGAAAGCTCCCATATTGATTTTTTTTTTACATGGGAGTCACCACTTATCAAGGGCCAGAGGCCACTCAGGAATAAGAGTTAATGCGTGTACAGTAATCAATGGGATAATACGAGGGGCGGGCAATAAGTAATGCCCCTGACCCACTTCCCATACAGTCGAGCAACGAAACTTGGCACAGTTATTATTCTTTCTCTACATAGGAACCATCCAGAGTTATGCATCTCTCATCGTTTAATGCAGCTCTGGTGACCGTTTTTGTAGAACACCCCAGGTTGGTCCTCCAACCACCACGTGACTTCAGAAATCAAGGCTGCATCATCTGGGAAACGCTTTCCTTTCAAAAAAGTATTCATGGCTGGGAAGAGGTGAAAGTCAGCGAGTGCATGGTCAGGAAAGTAGGGAGGATGGGGAGGATTTCATAACCACACCACCGTGCTCCTTGCCTGCGGAGGGATGCACCCTTGCCTTCTTTTGAAGTGGTGAGTCCAAGTGCTTCCACTGCAGTGACTGGGCTTTGGTCTCTGGATCAGAGTGGTGGACCCAGGTTTCATTCTGTGTAATCAGTCTTTTGAAAAACTTTGACTCATCTTTTTGGCATATCTCCAAATTCATTCTCCATCACTCGACGCGTTCTCGCTTCTGGAATGCTGTGAGCAACCTAGGAATCTATCTGGCAGACACCTTATGCATATGCAAATGGTCATGAATGATAGTTTCTACAGACCCTGTACTAATTTTTACATCTTGGGCTATTTGGCGAATAGTAATGCGCCGATCTTCCAAAATGGCAGCCTCAACTTGACGGACAGATGTCTCATAAATGAGAGAAGATTGGCGACCAGGTCTGGAAGCTGTTTCCACAGATTTCTGGCCATAATTGAATTCACGATGTCAGCGTTTTACAAGATGATATGATGGGGCATTATCACCATGAGTTTCTTTCATTTCATCAAAAGTCTCCTGTGGTGTGCGTCCTTTCAAATACAAAATCAGGATCACTGCTCGACATTCAACAGGCTCCATTTCACACCTGACTCAATTCAAACACGTGTAAAACAGAAACCACAATTAGTTCAAAGCTGTAATTTGCCACATAATCCGTAGAGATATAAATCATTCCACATGCAAAATGTCAGCTAGATCAGTCAACTAGAAGTCGGTCAGGAGTATTACTTATTGCACGGCCCTCGGATTGTAGTAATCGTTAGTAATAGAGATTTGATTAATTGGATCACTTAAGGGGCGGTTTATCAGGAATTTGTTTATGTTTGACTTGAAGACATCCAACAGTATTTAGGTGGGAAATAGGCAAGCGGTAGAGAGGTCCACAGGTTTGCACTTCACAGAGAGAAGCTTTGTTCATGGAATCTACGTTTAGATTTAGGCACAGATAAAGAGTGGGGGAAATTATATACAGTGGTTTCAGCAAGACATTACTAGATTGGCGAGGGGGACAAGAGATTAGAGCTCAGACAAGCACTTGCCATGGAAATAACGATAAAACAAAGACAGGCTGGGAACATCTCTTCTGTGGAAGAGATGATGCAGGGAAGAGAAAAGAGCCCCCCCCCACTAAGCCACGAAGTCTATTTTGTACTCTGTCAAGGTAGGATAAGATGTGGCAGCAGTACTTCATCCTAATTTGATCGAACTTATGAATTCATAGCCTTCAAGTTTCATCTCCCTGTTATAGATGTTCAGCGTGAGTTCTTAAGTTACCTACCCTGTTATGGACGTGCATCAGAAGCAGAGATGTGTCATTGAATTCCTGACTACAGTTCATTGAGAATGTCGATGTCTAGGGAGAATGTGCAATTAATTCAGGATCACGGAAGGTTTAAATGGTATAAGTTTAGTCTTCGTAGCTCTTCATTTTTTGTTTAGTTAAAAATAGGTTTTACTTTTGAAACGATACTCGTATGACAAAGAGCGCTACGGACGCCCATCCAGAACCATCTTTTATTGCAGGAAAAATGCACTGAGAATGGTGGTGACTATGTATTATTGTCTCCATCTTGGGTGTTATTCACAGCATATTTACAATCGCGTGACGGATCAAGTACGAGGTTCCATTCAGTTCTAAACAACATTGCAGACGATACGCATAATACAAGTGTAAACATCGTACCGCTGATAGCTGATAGAACGGGAAAATACTCCCTCTGTTGATTGAATAAAATGTTCCGTTTGCAATTACTTGCAAATTGCTGAGTTCAACAAGATAAACCTACAAAAGGTCTAAGGTTACATCGGTCGAAACTTTATGAAAATATTATTCAACATAGAAGTAAATAGTCTTAATAATACAAGTAATGCCCCATTTTCAATAAACAGCTAAGTTGTATAATTATCTATCTATCTATCTGTCTATCTATCTTTCTACCTATCTATCTCTCTCTGTCTCTCTCTCTGTCTCTCTCTTTCTCTCTCTCCCTCTCTCTCTATATATATACATGTATATATATATATATATATATATATATATATATATATATATATATATATATATATATACAGTATATACCTACAAAGATGAGTTTTGCTCATGTTCTACCATTAATATTTAACGCCTACTTTTGCTATTGGTATTCATCTGCTTTACCATGAAATGGAAAATGTAACACAAGGTCATTTTTAATGTGGATGATAACCAGCTCATTAAAAATAAACTCTTTGGAGGAAGGAAATACAATATGTTAGTATAAAAGAATTTCACCTTCATTGACTAACGACAAATTCATTAAAGTGTAACATCAGCACAGATACTGCACTGTGACCTTAGTCCGAATTAGTTAGTCAGACACTTTTTTTTATTAGTATTTAATTACTTCTGACCGAGACCAATATGTGACACAAAGTCATTTTTTAAAGTAAGGGTAAATCAGCTCCCGGAAAAGGGGAGCACTCAGAAGTAGGCTAAAAAACACTGTCTCATTATAGAAAGCTTTCCCCTACATTAAGTAAGGATGAATTAACTTTATGTTTAGCATCTGGACAGATGCTGCACTGCAATCTTATCCCAGAGGGCCAGATATTGGTATTCGAATAGATGAAAATATCTGACTTTCAGTCTACAATTACAGTGAAGTATCATTTCTGATACTACACTTAAGTAAAATTTGTTTTAAGTTAATAGAGAGGAACCGCTCTACACCAAGAAAATTAGAAAACTATTAAAAGAAACCCTGTAAAATACTTTGTCATAAATACCTGAGCAACTTCTTTGAAGTTAAATACTTTGAATATTTTGTGAAATATCTATTTTGTTTATGGCGTCGTTTTAGACGATCGGTTTTATGTAACAGTTATTCTTGATTCTAATCATTCATAGTTTTTAAATTTTGCAAAATTTGTAGAATTTCAAATGAAAATGTTGTAGGACGCAGACATGTTTAGTTATATATATATATATATATATATATATATATATATATATATATATATATATATATATATATATTGAGATTGTCGGACTAACTTCCTCATATTGGTTGTTATAGTCACAACGTTTCGGCCGTTGTGCCCTCCGTGCTACATCAGGTGTTTTGTATCGAACTGGGAACCGTTTGTTAGGAGTCTAGAACGGTTCCCCAGTTCGATACAAAACACCTGATGAAAGCCGGAGGGCAAAACGGCCGAAACGTTGTGACTATAACAACCAAGATGAGGAAGTCAGTCCGACAATCTCAATAAATGAAAACACCTCATCTAAAAAATACAGACAATTAATATATATATATATATATATATATATATATATATATATACACACACACATTAAATATGTTTACGCGTACTGTTGAATCGGTAAATGCACGGCATCCAGCATATATATATATACACCAGACTTGACTACCCGTGACCCGTTGGGTCAGTATGTTATATTACCTATGGAATTAATGTATGAGCGTGACACTTGTGACGTCAAGAAAATAGTTTTTGTGTCATCAGAGAAATATTTCTATGAAAGTATATTGAAACGAAAACAGAATATAGATTGACTTCTATGAGTCGTTCTGTTAATAACTGTTTAGTTTTAAAAAAAAATTACAGTCATTGAATTATAAGTGGTTTCCCATACTTTTAGGTAAATGTGCACTGAACAGATACCATAATACTTATTTTTATGTATCTTTTAATTTAAACACGAAAAAAAAATTTCAACAATTGGGACGCTGAACACGTAATCAATAAAACAATACGTCTTATTGTCGCGTTGATTATTTATTTGTAACGCAAATTAAAAAAAAAACATATCTTCGGGGTTATTTATTTGTGTTGGTAGTGTAGTAGAAAATGTATGAATGTTTTTTGTAAGAAAGGTGAATTAAAAAATGGAGAATAACTTTTTAAAAAACTGAAGGCGATGGGTAAATCGCCGTTGTACAATGATCTTATGGTTGTCAACGGGTTACTGTAAATTTATTTGTAAAAAAAAATGCGTTAAAATAACTTAAACCCAATACGGAAATGGATGATGGAAAAAAATGCAGAAAGAATTAGTAATTGTTCATTTGGATTATTTTAACGCGAAAATAAAAAACAATTGGTCCACTGAAAAACGTACACAGTAAAACAATCCGTTTTATTGTCGCATTGATTATCTTTTTATGTACACATGCGCAACCGGAAGTCGTAAACAGGATGTTTGGTTACAACACCCATTACAAGATCATTGTAGTTTTATATTATATATATATATATATATATATATATATATATATATATATATATATATATATATATATATATAAACGCTGGTCGGCCGGCCTTGCCAGATTGTATTGCCCTTTAGCTTTAATTCATGCAGATTGCGTATGTATTATTATAGAATTACTCTTCGATTGATTATTATATATTACGAGGAATAATTTGCTCAGTGAACTAATTCGCAAAAAGAGTAAAAATAAAAATTAAAAAAAAATAAATATAATGTCGTTCATCAAATTCCGTCTGTACTTGTTTATAATATTACGTCTGCTGACTTGACAGAGGCTTCACGATGAATGCTCTGGAAAAGTCACTTCTGATTAATGTTTAGTTTTAAAATCTGCAAGCGAACAAATCATTGACAGCAATATAAGATTTTACTTCTTTTATGGTAAATTGAACACATTAATAAAATAAAATGTTTAGGTACACCATACATTGAACACGTCACTATTCGATCACTAAACAAATGCTCCACCACTGACCTATATTCCCAAGTATCAGTAATCGTGTGTTTTTTTAAGAAGACATGGCTCGCAGTTATTTTATGCTCTCCCTTGACGGTATATCTTAAAAGATTCCCCCGTATTTTTTCTATATAAAAGAAAAAAAAGATTTTTAGGGTTGGACTTCTTTCGATTTTTGATACCTATCTGTAGAATTTCTATACAAACATATCTAAGAACACTACCAGAAATATATATTTCCATTTGTGTGAGATTGCCAACAAATAGGCACAGACGTTTCGGAACCTTTCAGAAAGGAATTCCCACAAACACACAAATATTATATATATATATATATATACAGTACTGTTTCGCTGTTTCACAGCTCATCAGTGCGACTAGACAGGCAACTGTCTCAAGCCAGGCAACTACCTCAGATTTATGTGTGTGTATGATAGTGTCTATGTGTTTATCTGAAATGTATCTACCAAACTTTTCTATGACTATTTGATCTACAGATTTGAATTTTGATATATAAAGTATTTGGACCTCAACAATAAGTTTCAATTGGTTTTTATACTGTAAATATTGCAGCTAAGAGATTAAATTCGAAAAAAAACCCTGACTTTGGTAGGAGTAAATCAATTAGTTTCTGAGCAAGCTTATACATATATTTTTTAATTCATACTTGCTTAATTGTAACCTCACTTCGTCTTCCTAGTATTAGCAACCGTTAATAAAGAAGGCTAAAGCGCTAAATAACGACTGAGTCTAGTCTGCTTAACATCTTGGTTTCGTTTCCAGCTGATTGCTCCTAAGTCATTTCTTTTTTTATGTTTGAACGCATTACCATACATATTAGGTACAATATTATAATCCATACATTATTTGTTCTATAAAAATAAATACGGAATTTTATTAATTAAAATATCATATTTAAGCGTATTTTACGATTAGGCAACGCCGGGTTACCTGCCATTATAACATAAAATTATATATATATATATATATATATATATATATATATATATATATATATATATATATATATATGTATACACACAGATAAGAAATTCATTTTTATAGCATGAAAAGGTTAGTAATTGCAATTAAGAATAGGAAATCGGGTCAAATGTTTGTAACATGTCTTCGTCCTAAAATTAAGGGACGTGGTGTTTGATCAACACTGCTGGGGACCCATGATGTAATGTACTGTTTTGTTTTTAAATCCCTGAAACAGTGTTTCATGGTAAACAACTGATGATCCCTTAAAAATAAATTATTAGAATTATAGTAAATTCGGGAGCGAGTTGATGCAGTGATTGGAGGCGGGTAAATGACTTACTGACTAGATTGTTTTCTAACGAATGATAAAAAATATTTTTTGTATAGTTTTAAAGGTTTAAAACTTCAAAGACTATATATATATATATATATATATATATATATATATATATATATATATATATATATATATAAATACCATAACTAACACATATACCCGCTCACTTCTCCATTAATTTCCTTTAATTTGTTACTAGTATTCATTTTACAATTTTAATTTTAATACAATTACTCCCATAGAATTTTTACTTTAAAACCCCAAATGAAGCAATAATTAGCCCAATACAAATGTATCTTAACTAAGAGTATTCAAGTTAGAATAACGCTAATACTACGTTGACTTGTAAAATGGGAATAAAGCTGCAATTACACACGAAATCTTTTGATCTATAAAAAGTACTAAAATAATAAGAATAAGAAAAAAAAAATGCCGTAGTAATTTTATTTAAATATCATTAATGAAGCTACACTTATATAGATTTCCTTTCATTTACATTTAGGCAATTAATAAGCGTCCTCAATTGACAGTACGAAATTAATACTACGCATTTTTTTTATACTTAAACAGCTTGGTACTTATATGTGATACGGACCGTGCTGAAATAACAACCGTTTAATTTGGAATCCCATTCTTAACATAAAAATAGAAGTTGTTTGGTGACTATTCTGTAAATCCAACTAATAATTTAATAAACAAGGCCGATAGCCATTAGTCGCGTGCTCTCGTTTAATGAATGAATAGGTGAATGTAGGATTGACATGAAATTCTTAAAGATAAACTAAAATGATCGAAAAATGGGTTGAAATGACTTAAATAAATAAAAAAGTAAATGACTTAGAATAACTTTAATGAACTTAAGAATGAATTGAATGACCCTAAAAATGACTTGAGTGCTTAAAAAATAACTGGAATCCTTCAAAATCAACTTGAATGATCTGGAGAATGACTTGATTGGCCTTGAGACTGACTGGTTGTAACGTGTGTGATCATTTTACATTAAATCAATACAGAAAAGTGATCCCCCACTTTATATCATAAAGTTACAAACATAAATGCAGCAATGTAGTAAGAACAGATATTACACTTTGATCTTTGCCAAAATACAAAGAAAAGGGTATTATTTGCTTCCCCATTGAGCCAGTTAGGCACAAGGCCGATTTTTAATGTGACGAGTGAAGGGCAAATGGGGACCACATTCCCGGGGAGTAGGGGAGCTGGATAGTGACAATTGGTATGAAGGGTTGCCTCTACATTGACCGAGGTCTTATATATGGGCCTGCACCCACATATGGTTTTTGCTTGCACTATCTGTCGGAACAGATACTACACTTTGAGGTATTTATTTGCTCCTCCACTGAGCAAATAGGCACAAGGCCGATTTTAAAAGTGAGGAGTGAAGGGTAAATGGGGACCAACTCCCCGGGGAGTAGGGGAGCTGGATAGTGACAATTGGTATGAAGGGTTGCCCCTACATTGACCAAGGTCTTATCAATGGGGTCGCCCCCACATAGGGTCTTTGCTTGATACTTTGCTTGATACTTGATACTTTGCTTGAGCAGATGGTATTTATTTGCTCCCCCACCGAGCAAATTAGGCACAAGGCCAATTTTTAATGTGAGGAGTGAAGGGAGGGGGTAGGGAAAAAGGGGACCAGCTCCCTACAGATGGGAAATGGGAGCTGGTTAAAGGTCAGGAATGTGGGGTTGCCCCCATATCTGTTCTTTGCTAGTCATAGCTAGTCATAGCTTGCAGTATCTGCCGGAACAGATGGTATTTATTTGCTCCCCCACCGAGCAAATTAGGCACAAGGCCAATTTTTAATGTGAGGAGTGAAGGGAGGGGGAAGGGAAAAAGGGGACCAGCTCCCGAGAGGTGGGAAATGGGAGCTGGTTAAAGGTCAGGCATGTGGGGTTGCCCCCACATCTGGTCTTTGCTAGTCATAGCTTGCAGTATCTGCCGGAACAGATGGTATTTATTTGCTCCCCCACCGAGCAAATTAGGCACAAGGCCAATTTTTAATGTGAGGAGTGAAGGGAGGGGGAAGGGGAAAACGGGACCAGCTCCCGAGAGGTGGGAAATGGGAGCTGGTTAAAGGTCAGACATGTGGGGTTGCCCCCACATCTGGTCTTTGCTAGTCATAGCTTGCAGCATCTGCCGGAACAGATGGTATTTATTTGCTCCCCCACTGAGCAAATTAGGCACAAGGCCGTTTTTAATGTGAGGTAAAAACCAGCTCCCCTAAAAGTAGGCAAAAAGGGGGCACTCTGGTTACCAAAAATAATAATTGTCCCAGTATAGAGGGTTTCCCCTCCATTGACTGGTACAAATTATCTTAAGTGCAGCATCTGCCGGAACAGATGGTATTTATTTGCTCCCCCACTGAGCAAATTAGGCACAAGGCCGTTTTTAATGTGAGGTAAAAACCAGCTCCCCTAAAAGGGGTCACTCTGGTTACCAAAAATAATAATTGTCCCAGTATAGAGGGTTTCCCCTCCATTGACTGGTACAAATTATCTTAAGTGCAGTATCTGCCGGAACAGATGGTATTTATTTGCTCCCCCACTGAGCAAATTAGGCACAAGGCCGTTTTTAATGTGAGGTAAAAACCAGCTCCCCTAAAAGTAGGCAAAAAGGGGTCACTCTGGTTACCAAAAATAATAATTGTCCCAGTATAGAGGGTTTCCCCTCCATTGACTGGTACAAATTATCTTAAGTGCAGCATCTGCCGGAACAGATGGTATTTATTTGCTCCCCCACTGAGCAAATTAGGCACAAGGCCGTTTTTAATGTGAGGTAAAAACCAGCTCCCCTAAAAGGGGTCATTCTGGTTACCAAAAATAATAATTGTCCCAGTATAGAGGGTTTCCCCTCCATTGACTGGTACAAATTATCTTAAGTGCAGTATCTGCCGGAACAGATGGTGTTTATTTGCTCCCCCACCGAGCAAATTAGGCACAAGGCCGCCTTTAATGTGAGGTAAAAACCAGCTCCCCTAAAAGGGGTCACTCTGGTTACCAAAAATAATTGTCCCAGTATAGAGGGTTTCCCCTCCATTGACTGGTACAAATTATCTTAAGTGCAGTATCTGCCGGAGCAGATGGTATTTATTTGCTCCCCCACCGAGCAAATTAGGCACAAGGCCAATTTTTAATGTGAGGAGTGAAGGGAGGGGGAAGGGAAAAAGGGGACCAGCTCCCGAGAGGTGGGAAATGGGAGCTGGTTAAAGGTCAGGCATGTGGGGTTGCCCCCACATCTGGTCTTTGCTAGTCATAGCTAGTCATAGCTTGCAGTATCTGCCGGAGCAGATACTACACTTTGATCTTGGCTAAAAGGCCAAGAAAAGCTTAAAAAGCTAAGAACAGCATCTATTAAGAACAGACCTTTGATCTTAACCAAAAAGGCTAAGCATAAAAGTGTTACAGACAGACCGACCCACCGACGCAATGACTTATGGAGTCGCTTGCACGCGACTAAAACGACCGTATAATTCTAATAATTCCAATTTATTTATAGATTATATCTAAAATACTACGATCTGTATTCTGCATAAATATCAGCGGTAGTAATACATCTGAAACCAGTAACATAATTGGACTTAAAATAAGATGAAAATGAAATTAGAATCTATATAATACTAGCTGGACAGCCGGCGTTGCTCAGTCGTACAATACGCTTAAACATGATTTTGTAATTTATGCAGATTGTGTATGTATTATTCTAGAATCAGTCATCTATGAATTATTATATATTACGAGGAATAATTTGCCTCGTGGACTAGTTTTCCAAAAAGCAAAAAATTGAATAATAATAATGATTATATCGTTCATCAAATTCCGTCTCTGTCTGTTTACAGTATCACGTCAACTGAGGTCCTGGATATGACCTTAAACTATTTCCGATGGTGAGGCTTTGGGGAGTGTTGAGCCACCCTTTAATTGCCATTGCTCCTAGAGCCACTCTTACCCGGAATGGTAGTACCTGTTTGGGTCCCAACTATGGACTTACAAAAAACAAATATATTCTATTAAAAATTTTTTTTCCACAATCACTGGATTTGGCATTAAATGACCTGAAAAGTGGTGGTATTCCGTAAAACCAAAACAACCAACCAACGTCAGCTGATAGTTGGGTTTGACGATGAATGCCTTGAATAAGTCACTTTTGATTAATTTCTAGTTTTAAAATATGCAAACGAAAAAAATGATTTGCGGTTGTTTTAAATGGTATCTCTTCTTTAAATTGAACTCATTCATGAGAAAAAACAAAAATTAAATGGTGAAGTTCACCTGGGCTTGAACATTTGATCTGTAGTCGAGCTATAACTCCAATTGACAATAAGTATTTTT
Organism: Euprymna scolopes; assembly: GCF_053919585.1. Lineage (NCBI taxonomy): Eukaryota > Metazoa > Mollusca > Cephalopoda > Sepiida > Sepiolidae > Euprymna > Euprymna scolopes. Next base: position 45,712,010 of record NC_136514.1, read on the forward strand.
AAAGAAGAAATGATTTGATGAGATTTTTTTTCTCTTTGCCGGTGTAACATAAAATAATCCCCAGATATTTTTTATCTATAAGAGAGAAAAGGCTATTTTTAAAATCGTTTTTTTTTTTTCGATTTTCGATTCTTATCGGATGAAACATATCTAAGACCACTGCGAGACATAAATTGCTTTTGTATGGAATAATCAAAAGATAGGTTCAACCGTTTCGAAACCTATATGGAAAGAACTCATATATACACACACGCGCGTCCACACACACACACACACACACACACACACACAAACACGCAAAATGGCTTTATATGAGTGTAGATGATGCTTATTCCTTGCTTTGTCAGTAGTTAAGCTTTTTAAAAAGCCAAATATAATTTTTGAAAACGAAACTGCTACAGAAAAGGCCAGATTCTTGAAATTTGGTTTAGAATATCCAACCTTACAACCTTGGACAACAATATGAGAGTTGACTTCCATTTAATTTTTGCCTCATTTTCGCATATGTTTTATAATAATACACGACCGTTGTTGTTTTGGTATGAGAAAGTAACTCGTCATAATTTCGACGTGCAGCGGTTCTTCACTGAAGAAAAAAACTTAGGGAAACGTTAGCAAAAAGGTAACATTAAAAATGAATAAGGCAAAAAGAACAACAAAAAAACAACAACACTTTTTTGCCCAAACATGCTGGATTGAAAGGAGTAAATAAAAGATTGTCTCTTACAACTAGATGTTATTATTTGTATTGAACTATGTAGCACAATATCACTTTCTGAATAATTATTAGCACTTAATAATGCATTCTGTAGTAGAACTCCGAAATACAGTTGCCATAGGGTACTTTTTTCAGGTTACGACGTGGAATACGATACTTTCCGAACCTTGATTATGGTATTTGCCCCGTCTTACGATGTTATTTATAATGTTTTTTTGATTATATACAAGGTGAGGGACGGAAAACTGATGCATTAGAATGCTCCTTGATCCTCTTGACTAAGGGATAGGGAGTGACGAAGGTAGTCTTTAAATAAGTCTTGACGTATTCGCAGAGTTTTGGTGTCCTTAAAGGCATTCGTTTTCCGTGACTCACCTTGTACATGTGTATTATATACTGTACTGTATTTTATTACTAATTTTTAATGCCACATGCCGGGGTTCTGCTGTATTTGTGTTAGTTCTATAATAAGAATACAATGGATAGTATTTTCATAGAAATGTTAATAAAATCATATTTGCTGCGTGTTATTTGATTTTCTGTCAATTTTATCAGCTGTTCAGAAAACTATCAGTTTTATTAAAAGATGTTTTGTGAATAAAAATATAACTCATTCCAGGGAATTTCGACGCTTCCTGCTAGTATGGAAAACTACTGAAGATACAATTAATAATTTACCAACGTAACATTGGGAACCGTATATATGTACCAAACTCTGTAATAATTGTTTGAGATTATGAGAAAATTATAATAATAAAGTGTATGTGGGTTCTTTTTACTGGATTCATTCTGGAGTCTCTAAGCCATAAACAATGGCATTATTGTAAATATTTATAAAACGAATATATTTAAACTTAGCTGACAAAATAAATAGTTTGCAATGCGTGTTGCGTTTAAAAGTAACCTAGGAACACATCTCTGCCAAATGTTTATCATTCATATGATATACAGGGTGGGCCAAAATAAGGGTCCTATTTTTAAAAATTCATAAATTCATGTAAGTTTTAAGAAGTGTTTTTTCGGCCAAAATTTGTTTTGTTTATTTCAAAAAAATCTCGGAAGGGTCAGTCTACACACACATAAAGTTTGGTGAGTTTAACTTTTATTTTGTGGAAGTTATTCAAATTTAAAGATAGGACACTTATTTGGCCCACCCTGTATATGATATGATATGATATATATGATAGTATATGATATATATAATATGATATGATAGATATGATTGTACTATTATTTAAATGCTTCACGTTAGTTGGTAAACATACATAAGGACATTCTATGCTATTTTCTTAAAATGATTAAATTAAAACGCTCACACCAACTGATGCGATAGAGGAGTAACGGCTTCTATTTTTTTTATCCCACTAGAAAGGATCAGAAACGATTGCAAATTATATGGGCATGATGACCGAACTTATGCATTCATAACCTGAAGTTTCATCAGCCTCATGTTTTTTGTTTCTTTTTAGAGAATCAATTTTGACGGGGCATGACGTTCTTTGACATAAGGACGTTAAAAAAAGCGATACTTCACGGTCAAAACTTGCCAACGACAAGTCTTAGATAAAATATATCCTGATCAAGAAAACAGCGATTCTTACCCCTTTTTTCACAAACATTGTTGATGAATTATGAGAACTAAAGAACAAAATAAGGGAAGCGCGAGTTACGCGGTAGCCGAAAGTAGACCAAGGACTCACTTTTTTATTCCCTTAAAGGTATTGACGGTGTGAGACTCTTAGACACCAACCCCTGTCATGGGCATGTGTCAGCAGCAGATATTCGCCATTAAATTCCGATCGTAAGTGGAGTATGAGTGGTGATGGCGTTGTGACAAAATACACCCTCCGGCACAAAAGGTCGCTCGTTTTAATGACACTGCTCTCGTCTTCGTAGACTTTTCACATTTAGAGTTAAAAAAATAAAAATGATTAACATAAAATCTTTAATAAACCAGTTGATCGGTAATGTTTTAGCTGCATTAGCAATTTAATAGGTTATTAAGTATATAGACTTTGCATTATATATATATATGTATATATATATATATATATATATATATATAGATATATATATATATGTATATATGTTGTTATTTATTTTGTTAGTGATACTTTATGAATGAGTTCAATTATTTATGCGAAAGTGCATTTTTACCTAGAGGCAAGGTAGGAATAATTTTCCCTTTGACCAATTTGGTACCCCTAAATAGGGAGCGGCATACATATCTTTCTAGATAAGCATCTCTGATGAGTCGTAGATGATGAAACACATGCCAGTGGATCAGTATGTTTTAACAATAATATATATATATATATATATATATATATATATATGGTAAAACTGGTAATTAGTAAAAACCTGAACAGAGTGCTCAATACTATTGCAGAGCAAATATGTGTTTTATTTTTTATTACAGTTTTATCTGTTTGGTTACATATGTTTCGGATTTTGGATCATGTGTACGACCCAACAGCCTCGTCACACCTTACAGAAATGGTTGTTAGTATTAGGAAGAAGTGTTTTAGAAGAAATACGAAAAAAAAAAGAAAAAGTGGCAGGGTTGGGGAATGAGACATTAAGGGAAGAGACGGTTATTGTCAATATTCTAGTTTTGAAGGTTAAAATACATTAGATTGTATTGTGTGTGGGGGGCAGCAGATTCAAGTAGGTGTGGGTGAACATATATGGATATAGGAAGAGGGAGGTGGAGAGAAGATGGTAAAGAAAAAAGAAAGGCGGGAAGTATAGGAGGGGGAGGAGTTTAAATTTTTAGGTTTTAAATTTTGACAGCTTTTTCTTGTTCAGCAAGAATATTAGCTGAGAAAGTAGCTGAGAGAGAGGGGGAGAGAGGGAAAGAGAGAGAGAGAGAAAGGATTAGTGTAGATGTCATGTTTGGCAAGTACAGGGTTCCATTAAAAATTTTCGTAGTCGCTATAAGTCGACTTGTTCATTTCAGTTTACAGTGTCTTGTTTTTTAAGCAGTTAAGAGTAAATACATACGCTAACGCACGCGTTAATACGCATACATATATATATACATACATATGTACATTTCTACATATCCATATACAGACACATAGACGCACACACATATATATAAAAACAATGTATATGCAGATATACATGGATCTATATGTAGACATACATACACATACACATAACTCTTATACACATATACATACTCACATATATACATAGACACATATACACATATATATACACACACCTATCTATATACATATACGTGGAGATATAGATTTCCAGTAAGAAGTAGAGGTACATATATATACATGCATACATACATATACACACGCATGTACCCATATACACGTATATAAATTACTTAAATATACATATTCATAAAAATCTAAATATACAGATATACGTAGACACGCACACACGCACACACGCACACACATATATATATATATATATATATATATATATATATATATATATATATATATATAGCACACATGTATATATTTATACCAAGTAAATAAAGTTATGTTAGGATGAATAAATAATAATAAAATAATAAATAAGTAAATACATGGGTGTAGTAAGTAATGCGAGATTAGTTAGACGCACCGTTAAGTTTTATATATATATATATATATATATATATATATATATATATATATATATATATATATATATATATATATATATATTTGGGGTGGGCTTCTAACATGGTGATTTGGGCATATATATATATACATGTATATATTTATACCAAGTAAATAATGTCAAGTTAGGATAAATAAATAATAATAAATAAATAAGTAAGTAAATACATGGGTGTAGTTAGTAATGCGAGGTTAGATGGACACATCGTTAAGTTCATATATATATGGGGCTGGCTTCTTAAATGGTGATTTGGGCAGTGGTTATGTTTAACTTAATTTTCAGTGTTTAATGTATTGTTAATACAGACATATACATACATACAAACACATACATGCATATAAACTCAGATACAGATGTACTCGTATACATACGTACACATGTATATAGACATTAACACTCAGATGTATGCAAACAAATATATGTGTCATAGATATAGATATACCAATATACACTCATGCATATACACACGACCCATGAGCATATACATTCATACACGCGCACATAGAAACATATGCATAAGCACACATAAGGATATATATAGACTCAATCATACATATACAAATGAAGATACATGTACGGATCTCCAGTGAGATGCGGATGTACACACACATACACACATACGGTAATACGCACACATGTACACATATACACGTATATACAATTATACAAATATACATACTCATTAAAATATAAATGTACACATATATATATATATATATATATAAATAGAGATGTGTATATTTATGCTAAGTAAGTAAAGTAAAGATAGGGTAGATAAATAAATAAACAAATAAAGGAAAAATAAATAAGCGAGTGTAGTTAATAATGCGAGGTTAGGTAGACGTATTGTAAGATATGTTCAAAATACATGTTGCTGATTTAATTGATAGGGCTCTGTATTGATTTGCTTTGCTTATTGAATTGGGATTAATTTATAGTGTCTGGGGAAAAAATTAAAATGGGGTATAATATTAAAAGGTTAAATATTAAGTTCATATATATAGGGGGTGGGCTCCTAACATGGTGTTTTGGGCAGTGGTTATGCTTAACTTTATTGTATTTGACACTGAAAATAAAGTTAAGCATAACAGCGATCGACTCTGGTGCTGTGACTTCCTTACTCCTCCACATTTCTCACTATCTCTCCAAGAACTTCTACATTCTTTAAATATTCTATGCCACTCAAAAACTGATGCTCGATTCATATAAAATGGCCCGAAAGCAGTCTGAAGCATTTCATACGTTGTTGAAGCATGTATCCACGTTTAAAACAGAATTTTATTGCATATAGTCCTGCTAAAGTGTGTTCACGTTGAGATTACATTTTTTAAAACTCGCGAGCTGTGACAATCAGGTTTTAGTATGGTGTATTCTAATTCATGTTGTAGCTGTTCGTTTGAACTTGAAATTATAAAAATATTATCATAATAAGTATAGCAATAAAATACGGAATTTTCAAGGGTCAATTTTAAATGCATCGTCAAAAAGTCTTATAGAAGGCACTTCCTACAATTTTTTTTTTTTGAGTACATGACATCACACACATATTTATCAATATATCTATAAAAATGAGAATATGTCTTTGAGGACAATTCGCAACCTATATCCTCAAGGAAGTAATAATTGACAGACTTGAAATTTGATATATAGGGTATTCAGAAATGTGGAAAACGTTTCAGTCGGGTTGCATCTAGAAAAAAAGACTGCTAATATGTCAAAATTACAAACAAATGGTTCTTGAGGTGCATCGGATTTTTTTTTCTGTTTGTCAGCCGTTTCACAGGGTTTGAAAATATTATTTAAAGCTCGTGTCAAGCTTGTCTAATTCTTATCATACTTGACTTCCTTTCTTTAGTTTTGGTTTTGACCTAAACTGGAGTACTTTTACTTACAAGAAGTGAACTGTTTAGAAAAATAATACTCACGTGCACATGTCTTAGTTTCTTTCCTTTTTTTCTTCAATTTTTATAAAGCAATTTTACGTTACGTTTTATTCTGGGCAAAGCCGGTTATATCTTCTAGTATATCCGAAAAAAAAAGACTGCTAATGGGTCAAAATTGA
>NC_136514.1:45723422-45760922 GCF_053919585.1 Euprymna scolopes
AAAAATAGGAAATGAATATATAGCGTTAGAAGAAGATGCTCATATCTCAGCTATAGTAAGACTGAGGGAAAAATAACATCCTAGAACCTGCATACGTGCACAGCTCGTGTGGGTATTAAAAACGGTCAAGGGCTGGAGTATGAGGTAGAGTAAATAGAGGATTTCTTAGTGATCTTAGTGGTATTTCAGTAGCAAATACTTTAGTAAAAATTAAAGGATCAAAAATTTTTCCGCTTTTAATAATGAACAACACCTATCAGACGATTATCTTAAGAAGAGGGTGTAAAATACCTAGGTGTAGAGCGGCTGGTAAAATAATGGAGATTACCATGCCAAAGAAACATAATGATAAGATCTCTGAATAAAACTTGAAAGGGATAAAAGTGCCCGAAGAATTCAAGTTAGAGATCAATAAGGTGCTAAAGCCGAATAAGGGCTTGTTCGTAATGGGAAATAAGAACTTGGGCAGTATCGATACGGTAGAGATGCGTATTTATACTGGAACGCATGAGCCCATACGGAAATGCCCGTACCGGACACCGCTTAAGCAAAGAAAAGAAGTAGAGTCTGCAATAGAGGAAATGATGCAGGCTGGAGTAATCGAAAGATCAAACAGTCCGTGGAGTTTTCCGATAGTTTTAGTAGAGAAGAAAGACGGAACTAAAAGGTTCTGTGTGGATTTTAGAGCACTAAATAAAATAACAAAGAAGTATGCCCGAGCGTTACCAATTATTGATGATATTTTAGCCTCGCTTAGGTCGGCAAAATACTTCTCAAAGTTAGATTTGAAGCCAGGGTACTGGCAGGTTAAATTGAACGAGGACGATAAGAAAAAAAACTGCGTTCACCTGCCACAAGGCGTTGTTCCATTTTAATGTAATGTCGTTCGGACTTGCGAACGCCCCCGGGGTCTTCCAGGAATTAATGTCCGTAGTTTTACAAGGACAGGAAGAACTCGCTGTACCGTATTTGGATGACATTTTAATATTCTCTAATACAAAGGATGACAATATAAAACACATAGATAAGGTCTTAGGTAGTTTGCGCAGGCACAATCTTAGGTTAAAAGCAATAAATAAAACGTAATAAAGAAATACAGTATCTGGGGTTCAAAGTTAGTGAGAGGGGTATACAGCCAGACATGGATAAAGTCAAGTCTATTAAAATGATATCGACTCCAACCACTGTAAAGCAAGTAAGAGCTTTCATTGTACTATCGGCGATTTATAAAAAAAAAATTCCGATATCGCCGAGCCGTTAATCCGATTAACGAGGAAGTGTGCACGATTTTATTGGGACGATACATGTCAGTCTGCCTTTGATAACCTATAAACGAAGCTTACAGATATGGTAACACTGGCTTATCCCGGTCCGGATAAGGACTACCGACTGTATACAGATACCTCTGATCATTCGATTGGGGCATGTCTGTCACAACTGGTCTATGACCCAAAGGATTGTAAAGCGGCAGAAAAACCTATTTACTTTTTTTTATCTCACAATACTCAAACCAGATCCTCAACGATAGAGAAAGAGGCATATGCGATGCACTATTCCCTGAATAAATTAAATCACTATTTGCATAGTGCAACGCTCACCATCTATACAGACCATAGACCATTGGAGTATTTAGTGAACTTACCAATACAAAATAGGAAGACACAGACGTGGGCTTTATGTATGGCTGCCTATAATTGCACCATACGGTACCTGAAGGGGAAGGACAACGTCTGTACTGATCTCTTGTCACGCGCTGTAGATTCGAACCAGGACAATGATGATCCCCCTGTAGAAATAGACATTATGAATTACACGGTGAGTGCAATAAACTCAAATTATTTTGAGCCAAAGGATTTTGCATCACATAAGGATGCTGCAGACTCATCGATAGCACACGAGCGTCCTTTATTATTGGGTTTAGATGTATGTAAGGAACAGGAAGCAGTTAGGGAGATTGTAGATTTAAAGATGCGAATGAAAAACGGTAAAGCGTCCAAGATGGAACGGAAAAAGTGCATAATAATGGACGATATAGTATATTACTTGTTCCAACCCGATGACGAACCGATAATTAGGCTATATATTCCGTCGCATCTGAGAGAAAGGGTGTTAGTTCAATACCATGATGATAATGGGCACATGGGCGTGGAAAAAATGTTTCACGCTATTAAGCAAAAATATTTCTTGCCTGGTTTATATAAACAAATAAACGAATACACATGTAAATGTCTTCCGTGCCAAACCAGAAATCTGAGAAAACAACAACCTCAAATGCAGGAGTGCGATTTGCCTCCTTTTCTTTTCGCTAAATAAGCGTTAGATGTTTCCGGGCCTTACTCAAAAACTCTATCACCAACCAATACATAGTGACTTTTATAGATATGTACAGTGGTTGGCCAGAGGCTTTTGCGGTTCCTAATAAGAAAGCAGAAACAGTGGTGTATCTGTTGGTTGACGAGATTTTTCCCAGATTCTGGCACCACTGCAGCTTTTAACGAATAATGGGCCTGAGAACATAAACAAAATAATGAAAAAGGCACTAGAGGACCTCAACGTGCATCATGTGCCCACATCGTTCTATCACCCCCAGAGTAACGGCAAAATTGAAAGGTTCCATAAAACGATGCATGACGTCCTAGCGAAGAAAATAGGGGGCAATGAACAGTCGTGGGATATATACATGAATCAGATGTTAGCGGTTGTCAGGTTACGTGTAAGCGAAACGACGAAATTTTCACCCTATTATTTACTCTACAATAGAGAGGTTTTTCTGCCGTTGGATAATATTCTAAGACCCCGTAGAGTATACTATGGGGATGAGAATCATGAAATCGCTCTACAGGAAATGCATCGAACCTTCACTTTAGTAAGGAGTAATGTAAAGAATGCTAGAAAAAAGTGATCGAGAGATCTAAGAAGAAAACAAAAGCCGTCGAATTTAAGGTTGGTGATTTGGTGTATTATAAAAACCACTAAAAGCGAAGAAAACTAGACGTATGGTGGAAACCGTACTACGTAGTGATAGAAAAGACTGGGCCGGTTTCACATAGAATTAAGGACCAAAAAACAGGCTCTGTAACGAAGGCGCATGCAGAACATCTCAGAGCAGCGTCTATCGAGGAGTGGGAGATTCCCACTACAGAGAGGCCGTTAGGAAAAGTTGTATTGTCTGTTCCAAAGGGATCTAGCAATTGAGACAGCGAATCAGCAACAGACGAAGCTGATTATGCAATGCAGAAAAGTCGCCATCAACGAGAGGGGCCGGATGAGGAATCTTACGTACCGTTGATGGAACGAAAAATCGTGACAGGGAGCATGTCGGCGGGACGTGAAACCAATATAGACGAAATCAGCTGTCCGTATACGTCGTATGCAGTGCACGAGAGTAGAAATAAAAACCAACCCATTGTAAATAGAGTTAGTACGAGGTTTGGTAGCGGGGAGGAAGAACAGGAGAGGGAATTGTTTAGGATGGGTTAGAAAGATACTCTGTATTTAGGTAAATTAAGTAAACTGCGAACACCGTCCTATTCAATAAAAGGAAAAATAAAAGATTCCTTATCTCCATGGTTCAAGCAACTGACATCTTAGGAAAACATAGAACTTCTTCTCATTTCAAAAAAGTAATTTGAATGTAAAGTTAAAAATTAAATAACTTGAGCAGAAGAAAGCATAGTCAATCGGATGTCGGCTACCTCAATGTCAATTTTTAAAATTGGGTTGAAAATACCATCTTTGTTATTTGAAATGAAACAAAACATACATTGAGAGAGACCCCAAGAAAAAGAAATGCAAAAAATGTGTGTGTGCGTGTGTGTGTGTGTGTGTGCGCGCGCGCACGTGTGTGCGCGCGTGTGTGTGTGTGTGTGTGTGTGTGTGTGTGTGTGTGTGTGTGTGTGTGTGTGGGTGGGTGTGTGTGTGATAATGGATTCGTGTTAATAATGTTAAATTATGTCCACGAAAAAAATATATATAGAAAAATAAATAACTAAAATGCATTAACGGTAGTGGACAAGAAAAAAAATGTTTACATGATTTCTTGTGAAACAGAAAAAACGTCGTTGACAAAAGAACAATAAAAATAAATTAAAAAAAAGAGAAATATGTATGAAATGTAGAATTAAAAGAAATATTATATGTATATATAACAATTTTTGGGGTGGAAGGGGTGGAGTGTTATGGAGATGCAAGGTACGAATAAATTCTGAATCCGGGCCAATAAAAATGGAACCAGGGAATTGGATGACGTGGTCCTATGACGCAAGTCGTTTTATGGGTTGGACCCTTGTATGGAGCAATAGACCTCTTCAAAATTGACCTTATTCTTCAAACATATGAAAACTGCTATTATTCCCATTCTCCAAGGTCTAAATTAACTAAATATACCAGTCTATGCCTGCCCCAAGAGCCATGTAATTTTATTGTTGATGTTTTTCATTGTAGCTTTCCAGAGGTTGATGCTATAGCATTGAAAGTGGTACCAAATGAAAACTAATAAAATTTTCTTGCATATGGTAGGAAGCACAATAAAACACATGGACACCTGTGTTAATTTTAACTAATTTTAATGCACAAACAGTTTGTAGTATGATTGCACTGACACATATATTGCATAAGAAACTGTCAGATAGGATGTTACTAATACATGTATTATCACTTGTTCAATGTGGCTTTTTTGAAACTGTCAATTTTTTTCCTGTGGTAATCCACAACTTGTAGTAAGCAGCTTCTTTGCTCTGGGTCACTTGTGATCTGAGTTGCAAAGTCACTCCTTAGTTTCACACCTCTCTCAGCCACATCATTGATCACTTTCACTGACCTCACAAACTTCTGTGCATTTCTGTAGCTGTCATTGTCTTCCCATGTATCAGCAGGAGGAGTGAGCCAGTCACATTTCACTCGAAGAGCATCAAACAGAAAGTGAGACTCTGGCCCTACCAGGTCTGTGAGAACTGTAGCTGCATTGATGACAGGAAACACTGGCTTGCCTTTCCTGTAACTCTCAGGTTTCTCTGTTTCTGACAGCTTGACTGCGAGCTTCTATTTTGCAGACTTGGTCATGCTGGCATGTGAACTGAACAAGGTGAATGGCACTAGTTCCTAGGTCAGATACCAGCGGTGGTTGTTTTTTTTCTTGAGAACAGAGGTTGCCAGTTCATAGTCATACTGCTTGTATTGCAGCATGTTCTTCATAAGCTGGAGGTCATGGATAGGTGCATCAGCTGCAGATGTGGTGGTCACCCAGTGGCTGGTGTAGAATAAGTCCAGGAACTTGTTCATCCTCTCCAGCTTGAAGAAAGTGTCCGTGTTGTATTTTAGCTCGTTGGAAAACATGAGAATCTTCATACAGTAAATGTTCCTGGCCATCCAGCGGGCTTGGTGAATGGCACCTGGCTTGGCCCAGTGGATACCTCGAGGAGGTTCCTCACCAAGCAGGATCAGGCACAGCTCTGCCACCTCTCTGTAATCTGCCCTCTGACTTGCTTCCTCAAGGAAATTGCTTAAGACTGCAATTGTGCTTGTCTTCTTCTGTTTCAAGTCTTATTCAACTAGGCCCAGAACTCTTGAGCAGTCCTTAACCAACTTGTCCCACTTCTCTTTCACATTGCTGAACATTGGGTTGTCAGGACTCTTTACCTTGCTGAACACAGCCTCCCATACACTTCCAATTATTTCCTCTGATATGTGATGGCGACAAGCGAAGTAAAATACCTTTTTGCCTAGTTTTTCTTCAATAAGATTCGCTGCACCCTTGTTGATGCCATTGTTGCTTGCTGTGGTATCAAATAACAAGCCTACAATGTTGTCTGTGAGACCCCATGCTTCTATCAGTTCAAATGTAGCATTACACTGTTGGATTCCTATGGAACTTTCTATGAAGGGCACACCAAGCAGCTTCCCTTCTTCATACTGTGGAGTATCAGAGACGAGCACTGCAAGACTTTCCACTGGGTATCTTTCACCAAGAACATCCCGTAGAAGTTTTCCATCCCAGTGTAGTGTGCAGTAATCTGGCGGAATTTCCTTGAAGTTATCCATGTAACTTTGGCACAAGTTATGACGAGTGTTTATCCTATTCTGTCTTGTAGTAGAGGCTGATATAACAAAGTCATCAAGATCTGCGCATCCTGCCTTCAACACTGCAGACACCATGGCTGGTTGTCAGAGAGTGACAACCGATCTGCAGTGCTACAAATCTCTTCACTGGTCATAACTGAGTGTGGAAAGTGTAAGGTTATCGTACTTGGTTTTGATGAACAGCTTGGTGTTGTCTCAGTGTATACTGAACCCTTACTAGTACCAGAGCCTTGACTGTTCTCTGGGTCTTCATCACTTGAAATTTTCCCAACTTCTGCTGCTGCAGCAGTCACTGATGATAACATTCTCTCTTCTCTTTCTTCTCGGAAGTTTTTCTCTCTAGACTTCTTCTCAAACACCTTATCATGTGCCAGGCGAGTGGTCTGTTGGTCCAAGTAGAAATTGACGTCCTCTTCCTTGGTCTCCTTTGTGAGCAGCCTGTTGCTTCCTATCTCCTCCACAACATCCTTTGCTCCAATATCAAATAACTTGTCTAAGTCCTTCAGAAGGTTAGCTCGTTTCTCTTCCTCTGGTTTGTTATTTCTTCCCTAATTTTTAACAATTTTCCTGTACTTTTCACGGAGGATCATGAAACGGTTGACTGCATTTGGTCTAGTTAGTGTTTTAATCCTTGCCATATTCCAGAATGGCAAAACGACATCCACTGTATCATGGGCTAAAGACCTATTGTCACTGTTGGGATTATCATTCCTCAAATGCAGGAAATACTGGAACACCTGGCGATTAGTAGGAAGTTGAGAGCCCCTGATGCTGGAGCTAGGTTGCCAAATGAGATACACATCACTGAATGACCTTGTGCCAGGAGTTGCCACCTTTCTTCTCTTTTCAGTTGGTTCAACCCGTTCACTTGTATCGTTGACCACTTGCCCACAGCGTAGTTGTCTTCCAGATGCCATGTTGTCAGCAGGTCACAAATCTTAACAAATCAGCTTTAACTTACAATCTGAAATGAAGAGATAAAACATACTTAGTGATAATAAATTATATACATGCATTAAGAGTAACATTTTTGTGATAAAGTTATGTATTATATGATGGCATCCTTTCCAAGCATAAAAAATATATATGTTTGTGCATTAAAATTTATTAAAATTAACACAGGTGTTCATGTGTTTACTACCATATGCAAGAACATTTTATTAGCTTTCATTTGGTACCACTTTCAATGCTATAGCATCAACCTCTGGAAAGCGACAATGAAAATAAGGACATAATATCCCAAATTTAGCAGCGTTTTTGAAAAACGTCAACAATAAAATTACATGGCTCTTGAGGCAGGCATAGCCAAGGTTCAAGATCACAATAACTGGTATATTTAGCTCATTTCGACTTTGGAGAATGGAAATAATAGCAGTTTTCATATGTTTGAAGAAAAAGGTCAATTTTGAAGAGGTCTAATGAAGCAAGGTTCGAATGAACTTAAATCCTGACCGACAAAAATAAAACCCGGGAAGGGGATGACCTGGAGATGACGTAATTCGGTCGCAGGTAAGACCAACAGCAAACGCCGGCTGGTAAAATATGGGTCAATGACGTCAATTGGTTTATGGGCTACCAGGTCAAAAGTCCATAAAAGTGAGATGGTAAACAAAAACAAGGTAGAGATGCGGAGACGGGGAGAGAGAGAGACAGACAACTAGGAACTGCCTGTAACGATCACATCCCACACCTTTTCCACCACCACCTCCACCGCCCTATTGAGTATATATGAATGTTTACTAAATAAACCAAGTCTGTTTTATAACAAAGTGTCTCGTTATTCATTGATAAATTAAATCAGCTTTAATTCCAATCACTAGACGATTTACAACAAACATATATGTATAAATGTCAAACGCACTATCTCTCGGTCTATCTATCAAGATATTCATAAATCTCTTTCTATTGAATCAGGCTGGTGCTCCTATAGAGGTGTTACCCTGTCTCTAGATATCTCACTAAGACTCTCCCTAAACGAACAACAACAATACAGAATATACGTCATCTTAATACTACCAGTATATAACAATATAAAGCTGAATGTCTGTGTGTGTGGTTTTGGTCACGAATAGGCTCCTATATGCTTGACTATTTTTAAAAACTGATTACATATAATGATAGAAGATCTATCGAGACACAGGAATGGGTATGTTTTATCTGGCAGAACGGTGGGCCATCAAAATTGTGGCGCCTGCGCTCGCGCCTGGTCCACAAAGTATGGAAATAAAAAATTTAAAAATTAAAAAAAACCGTTACAAGTGTTTTAGATATAGATGTACATAAGAATACTTTGATAGGTATGTTTTAACGTAAATAGGGACGGTATGATAAAATTGTGGGGTCTTCGTTCGCGCCTGGCCTCCATAGAATGGAAATAGGCACAAACTTTAATAAAGACTTTTCATATCTATCTGCGTAGATATACTTTGATAATTATGTTTCAGTTTGAAGAAATATGGTATAATAAAATTATTGGGTGTTTGTTCGCACCTGACCTCCATAAAATGGAAATATGTCACAAAGTAGAACAAGTTTTTTTTTTTTATATAGATCCACAGAATATTGTGATAAGTGTTTCAGTGTAAACAGTTATGGTATAATAAATTATGGGGTTTATCTATTTCATTTTTACTTTCATCATATTTTACTTTGGTTTGGATATCCCCAAATTCGGAGATATCTCTTTACAACCCTTCCTTTTCATAACCTATCATACTTTCATAAATCAGAGTCCATTTTCTGTAGGCTGTTTTCGAACCCAGTCAACGACGGGTTCTTTTGCTTATATATATATATATATATATATATATATATATATATATATATATATATATATTCTATTTTACACACTCCATCCACAATTCAGGGTCTAGCGGCAACTTTAGCTGGATATTTAAAAGTCTGGATTTTTGTCATGTTTTCTATATGAGTTTCAAAACTTTATCCGTGATTAAAATTTAAGGTAAGTAAATCATGTCTATATAATATTATGAAAAAAAAAGTATAGTGCGATACTTAATCTTTTCTGGCAAAAATTTATAATACAGCGTTTATATTGTTTTCAATTTAAAATACTCATTATATATATATATATATATATATATATACATATATATGTATATATAAGATTCAACATTGAAAATTCTTATAGTTGTAAAAATGTTTTCATTTACATTATCGCAGTAACTAAATATGAAAGATACGTATTTTATAAATTGTACACAAAAATAGTATATGTATATACACACCCAGACCCACCCACGCAACCACACCCACGCGCGCGCGTTCGCACACACATACTCACACACGCATATATATATATATATATATATATATATATATATATATATATAAGCAATCATTAGTAAATAAGTCAGTAGTGAAAGGACCGACACGCAATATTGAACGGAAAATATTTAGCTACAA
Organism: Euprymna scolopes; assembly: GCF_053919585.1. Taxonomy (NCBI): domain Eukaryota; kingdom Metazoa; phylum Mollusca; class Cephalopoda; order Sepiida; family Sepiolidae; genus Euprymna; species Euprymna scolopes. The sequence continues at coordinate 45,732,927 of NC_136514.1, forward strand.
TTAATTTTAATGAAAGTATGAAAAACAATTTTAATAATGCGCAAAAATCTTATTCAGAGTCGCAATATCTCTCATATATATATATATATATATATATATATATATATATATATATATATATATATGAAGAGAGAGAGAGAGGGGGAGAGAGAGAGCGGGAGAGAGAAGATCCACATAGATAGGTTGATTTAATAAACACATTTGCATCCGCAAACATTCACACACCAACTAATTGTGCGCTACATAAATTTATTTCCATCCTATCGAAGCTCACTCGGCGTTTCATGAGTATAAATGAAACCAGCTCTGTATTCTTATCGTTAATCATGCAGTTTCTGTGAACATTTTTAAACCTATTTTTCATTAATTTATGTTCTAATTTATGAATAAACAAAAAAAAATAAAACGACATTTTATTTAGGTCAACCGCGAACGCAGAGAGATTAAAAGGAAAGGGAAGGCTTTGCACAGGTTGATAGATAACCGACTTATCTTGATTTGAACAGTCTAGCAAGGGAAACCGGCAATTAGTCAAGTAGTTTTTTTTTAACATAGAGCATACTATTTTGTTTCTAATATGTATATAACCATTATGATATTCATTAAATTTTAATAGTTATTTGGAACATAATGGTAGTCAACTGAACGAAACTAATTTTAATTTTAAGTACTCTATTTGCCTGGTCACACTGAGTAAGTGCAATTCAGTATATCAATATTTATCGATTTATATATATATATATATATATATGTATGTATGTATGTATGTATGTTTAGTTGTCTTTTTGTGTGTGCAAAAGTATATGTAATATGAAAAAAATACACTTCTTATATAATTTCAGACCGGCAAGATTTTAAGCCCATTCAAATAGATTAAGTGATTTATGTGAAATGAATGTTTGGATATGTTTCGTTTATTTTATTAAGTACTAAACTCTATTTATCCCTATTAACGCGCTGTGCATCGAACAGATGCAACAGTACATGATCTCTGCACCCTATCATAACTAAAACCCATGCTAGATTTAACCCAGATTGGTCTAGTAGTTTAGGACTGAAATTGAATGGGACTTACAATCCCACACCAAAAAAAGAAAAATACAGACTCATAAAAAAATATTACATACATCTGTATATGTGCACAAATTAAATAGAAACAACTTAACTAACAAAATACACTTACCATTCATTTTTATATTACGTCTTAAAAATAGAAATTACTTTACCAGAAACAAAACAATTAGCATTATCCTCTTAAAAGTTTCCTGAAGGAAACTAAAGCAAATAATAATAAGAATACATAAGAAGGGGAGGGGATAGACGGAGAATAGAAATATACCGAAAAAAAAAGATTATTTAAACAAAAAATCAAGTTTTATTCATTGAGAAACATAATTTTTTACACGATAATGTTCTAATGAGGAAAAAAACGGCATTGTAAGAAGAAAATAATTGGTCCCCGTCATTAAAAACTATCTTCCATCCTGATATAACGAGCATCTATTAACGAATGGCTATTTTTTGAGGATGTCGATGTAAGAAACACATAAAAGGGAATAAAAGCTGAAATTATTGAAGATTCAATACAAATTTTGCACTCGAAAACGTAAATTATATGAACATTTCCGTGAAAACAGAAAACGCTAATAGATCGAGCGTACGTTTATGTCTCGAATTATGCCTGAATATAACATATTTATCTGAGATTGCACATGAACAAAGACTCATAAAAGTGTATACTTTATCGGTTTGTTGATTTTCCAATTTGATGAATACATTACAGAATTATTAACCAAAGCAAGATTGCGGAGACGAAAACATGATAGAAAAGCAAATCGAAAAAAAATAAACACGAACATTTTTCTAAGTTTTTGAGATATCGGTTTGGTTTATTTGGATTCTTCAGACTATTATTCTCATCGTGCGTGTTGTTTTTTTATGATTTTAATTCGAAGTGATCTTCAACCTTTTTCAGGAATGTCTTGTCGAACTCGGGAATCTGCACCGAAATTTTGAACTACATCCTTTATTTCATTCACGTGCTTGTGACTCTTCAGCCATAGAGTTCCTGAGTAATATGCACTGGACGTTTTTCGGTCGCCCACGCTTTGGACCGAACCTTCAAGAGAATATCACTTTACCGTTGAATTGTTTCAAGTACTCTACCCACGCGATACCGATCATTGTGGACAATTCTATTACGAATATTAAAAGCCTTAAATATATTTTATATCTAGATGTAAATATTACTATTTAATCTTACATATCATTAATATATATATATATATATGTGTGTGTGTGTGCGTGCGTGTGTATGTGTGTTGTTTGTGTGTGTGTCGTGTGTTTATATGTGTGCATGTGTTTGTGCTATGATCGTTTTGGGGGAGAGTTGCTTAGTATAAAAGTCGTGAGAACGTCTCTGAAACCTGTTCTTATGTCCTGGCACGGGAACCAACTCTCCTGTTGTTAGACACGGTCACACAATAGGCACATCCCTTACAATATGGGGTTGACTATAACTGGCTGACATGAGTCTAGTCTCTGGTCTTTTTCGTCGGCGTCATAATGAACAGTATTTTATCGTCGTCGTTGGCAGGTACCGCTTTTCTGAGTCTGAAAATTAATGCTCGTATAATACAGCTAACAAAGATATATTGTTACAAAAATATATAGAATTATTTATTTGTCATTTCACACTAGCGGAGCATATTTTCACTTTTTGTAGACCCACACCCGTGATCACTTGCGACGAGATTCAAACTGCTATAAACGGCGAGACACCCATCTCGTGTACTCGGCGTCTCAATTTTAACTGTTAAAACAATTCAATTCGTCAAAGGCGAAAGAAAGAAAGAGAGCGAAAGAAAGAAAGATAAAAAGTGAAAAAAAAGAGAAAGAGAGATTTATGTTGAAACTCACATGTTTTTATTTTTTTTCAAATTCAGCTGCGAACATTCAACGCTAGTTATTTTGTGTGGTTGGTTGTTTTGTTTTACGGCATATCACCCCTTTTCTAGGTCATTTAATGCCGAATCCAAAGATTTTGAAAAAAAATTTAATCGAATATATTTGTTGTTTTCAAGTCTGTTTCTATTAAACCCATAGTTGCAGCCTTAACAGGTACTACCACTCCGGGTCAGAGTGGACCTGGGGGCAATGGTAATTAAAGGGTTGCTCCGCACTCCCCAAAGCCCACAAGCTGGGGCCTCACCACTGGATATAGTTTAAGGTCATATCCAGGATCGCCATTGAGGGACTTTTACCCTCTTCAGGGGGGCAGTCGGTGTATTCTAATGCCCCACCGACAGGGCCGCTAGCCGGTGTATTCTAATGCCCCACCGACAGGGCCGCTAGCCATTTTGGGCGCCTGGAGTCAATGTTTTTTTTTTTTTTTATTTATTTTTTTTTTTATTACATTTTCACCCCAAACAAGGCAAATTGCCACTTTGGTGTAGGGGGCTAATATCAAGGGAAACAACTACTGGGGTACTATGTAGGGATTTGGGCAGCAAGGTGTCGGTTCACGTTACACTTGAACTTCTGCACGTCAGTACTGTTGGGGAAGCAGGGACCTGGAATGGAATTCCAGAGTCTTGCGGTTCTGTTCGTGTGCCGTCAATATTTGTGTGCCAAAAGCATCAACCTTTAAAAATGTGAAGTCACTAAGATGTGTGTGGTTAGCAATAGGCTAAAAACGTTGGGTACATTAAGGCTCGCCAGAAAGGGTTTCTCACCAATTGTGCAACACACACACACGCGCGCACGCGTACACACATACATACATGTTATATATATATATATATATATATATATATAACATTGCTTACTTACTATTCTATATATCATCTGTTATATTTATTTTTAATAGTTTTATTCATAATTAACGGTTTTCATATCATATTAAAATTTATACCAGGTCTACTTAGTAATTAATCTTCATATGTGTTGTTTCTTTGAGTCTTCTCTACTCTCTACTGTTATTATATGTTTATATTATTTTACTTCGTCTCATAAGTGTATATTGATTCCCTTATCCCTTCATATATGGTCAGTTATACCCGACTTTTCAATCTATCGACGTGTTACAGCTTTTCAATATACTTTTAACCATACATTTAGTAGACAACATGCCTATCTTTGTATAGGTTTCTACATTTACGCACTGTTCTTAGTAATGATTTTTTTCTGTAGGAGACTTGGCTCGCACAAGGTGTTTTCTGAATGTTGAATTGCTCTTGAATATTGTCCTCATGTAATATGTATTAAGTGTTGTAACAGCAATGCATATCAACAGGAGATGGACAGTTTAAGATCACCTCTCAATCAAACCAACTATCTAGAGAGTATGATTCAGCTCCAAGAAATATTGCTCAGAGACCAAATGACACCACCTGAAAACAGTCACCACTGTGTCCGAGATGAGCATATTTGATGATAATACAACGCTCTATAACATGCACGAAGAACGGATATACACAAATCTAAGACAATGGCAAAATCGTTTGAAAATAACCTCAAGACCGTAGTGGAATGGGGCCGTAAATGGATGGTAACAGTTCATGCAATAAGACCAAGTGCTCTTCTTAAACAATTACAAGACACCTCTCCAACCACCGATATTCATGAAAAATAACACCGTACCTTAGAATACTTCCTTTTAAACTTTTCGGTCTAACATTCGGGGGCAATATGAACTGGAACAAATATATCGAGGACATTGCGAAAGTTGCTGCAAAAAAGATAGGTTTCCTCCATCGTGCTTGAAGACTACGAACACCTGGGCGTATCATGTACCTCTACAAGTACACCCTTCGCTCATACATAAAGTCTTGTTGCCGCATCTAGACTGGTGCATCTACTACTAGTCTATCACTGTTGGATAAAGTTTTTAAAAAAAGAATCTTCAATCTAATAGGTTTCACTTTGTAGAGTAAGCTCCAGCCGTTGACCCATCGCAGCAATGTTGCATTTCTGTGCCTGGTTTTCAAATATCTTAATTGAATGTGCTCTGATGAACTCGTTGTGCTTGTGTCCCTCAACGTACAAACCCCCGACAAACCCGTCTAGCAATAAAATCACATTCCATTCACTGCTGAGGTCTAAAAGCTTTTTACTGTAATACTTCCTTCTCTCTCACAGCTAGACGTCGGAATTCCCTTCCCGCTCCCCGATTCTTATATCGCTGAATGTTCTGATATGCAGAAGTTTAAATGTAACGTATCAAGCATTTTTTTTATCTTTCCAAATCACAGTCCAATATAGAAGTTTCTTGCATTCAGTGCCGATATGACTTGTTAGGGCTGAACGTGAGTAAAAATACCTCTGAAGGTGTTGTTGTAGAAACTTAAAAAATATATAATACTAGCCTATATTTGGGTCCTATGATTAGAGATTGTGTTTACTAGTAGGAATTTCGAATGAAGTTACATAATACATACCAAAGGAACATAGCGGCAAAATGGAAATAGACCGTAAGTAGCTTGTGTGATTGAATTAGGGCACGTCAAGAGTTACCTCTCTGGACAGAACGCACTAGAAATACAGATGTCGAATGAATTTACATAGAAATGAATTCACGTGTTCGGAGAACAGAACAGATTTTTGATCCACTCAGAATTGGGTAGCAAGGTATGCAACATGCGTTTGAAAATGAAGAGAGGGTATAAGTGATTATTATCTCGAGGCTCTGCCCGTGCGTCGACCGTCTTAAAGCTTACACATAAAAACAAGAAAACAGAATTAGATTAATCTCACTCCCCCCCCGAACAATCATTAAAAATATGAAACATTTGAAAACCAACACCTTGTATACCGTGCATGGAAATATTTGTCTTGAGTTAAATGGGATATCTACCATCACGAGGTGTCACGGCCCACACATGGAAAAGAGACGATAAAAAGAATACAAAACAAACCAATACGTAAGACATTGCTTCGTTGGGTGATATTTCCTGACGGCTCATTGGCAATAATGGAAATGTGCATCCTTATGCCTTTGTTGAAAAGTAAATGTGCGAACTATTCGTTTAAGGTATCTGTGAGATTAGAATGTTGCAATGGTTGCGCAATGGATGTATGAGTATTAATGAGAAAAGCTCAAGGTTATTTAGATGTGTACTATGCAAATGGAACAGATTATTTTGTTTATGTAACGGTAATTAATTGAAGTTATTTGGAGTATTTGAACAATGTGGGTCGTTCCAAAAGTTAATCCATGTTCTTTTATACTCCAAAATTGAAGAGTTACGAAGAAAGGATTAGGACCATAAACAGAGCCAACATTTATGCTCAATATATTTTTTTCTTACATAAACAACACAATTTTTAATGCATTTTTAAAAAAGAAATTAACGATTGATCAGCATGGGTGCAAGGAGCAAGTTTTGTCGTGCGACGAGCGTGGTAAATGTAATTTTTAAAATGTTGAACTAAAATAATTAAACAGCTTCGAAGACGCGACTGGTACCATTAAAACGAGCGACGTTTTGTGTTACATAATTGAGTTTTCTACATAGTCACAACCAATCTCAATACGCGTTTGCCAGGAATTCGATGATGGATCGTTGCTTCTGACACACGTCTATGATAGGGGTTTCTTTCTTAGAGTTTCACACTGTAATAGCTGCAACAGAGATATGAAACATTCAGGTCACGAATGCATAAGGTCAGTCATCATAACACTGCAATTTACTAGCATGTTTGATACATTCGGGCGTTATATAAAAACAAAGAAAAAACGAATAAGAGGCATTACTTTTGGAACAGTCTCATACAGTCGGCATCTAGAATGTTCTCATTTATTCAATCATAATCACGTCAAAGTTTTCAAATATAATAGGATTGGCCTGTCTTAGGGAATAGTTGGAAACTTCATCCGGAAGTCAGTCTTTTTTTTTTTGACTCTGCATACGAGATACAGCAGACGTGTTTTCAAATTTTCAATTCTTCACAAAGTAATTTAAAGAATTTATAGAACTAATTTAAATGCGTATGTATTTATATGCGTGCTGTCTACTCGCTGGTTATTTGTATGATCAGACGAAAGTTCATCGTAGAACAAACAAAACAAAAAACATGGACGATCTATACGTGTGCAGATACCACATGCAAGTAAAAAAGAAATATTTCGAAGATTCGTCCGTACTCTTACAGATAATATTCTGAAATCAAGATAATTTAAACAAACTAATGAACGTTCATGCCATGATATTAAAAGTTATTATCAGAATAGTAATAATTGAATCTGCAGCTTTCAGAAGCTATTTCATGAAGGTATATATCTCGTTTCACCGGCGACAATATTAGACACAGGATAGGAAGAGCGGAACTGAAAATTTATCGGCTTCGAAGAAAAGAACTAAAGTCCACAAAAAATACTTCTGCAACCCCATCGACATAACCCGGTAGAAGCGCCTCAAATGATTGGCAATAAACTAACCCTTTTTCTCAGAGAAAGAAGGCAGAATCTGGGGAAGTTGGCCTCCTAGAAATTCACAAGGCTAACACCATATCGAAATCAGCAGGAAAACGTTTATAACAAGAATGGTCTAGACCGGTGGTTCCCAACCTATTTTGGGCCATGCCCCACCGAGGCATTTCTTAAATCCTGATGCCTCCCCTTTGTGATATTTAATATATAATATGGTATAGTAAGCCCAAGGGTGCACATCCTGCCCATGCCCCACCAAAATATTGCCATGCCCCACCGGTGGGGTATGCGCCCCACATTGGTAATGACTGGTCTAGACACTGTTGATATTGGTACTGAAGTAAAAATAGCCAGCGATACCGAGGCGTAAACTGTAGCTATTGTGTGAAACTGATTACTAAACACTACTTGTAAATGTGATGCTATGGTTTCAACTAGGAAATTCTTGAATACATGTTTGAAAGCATTAAACCGTGTCATGTCCAGATATGTACAATTCTGATAGCCTTTGAACAGTAAAGAAGTCGAATAAATACGGTCGGTGATTACATGAACCCTGCTTAACTGTCAGCAATTTATCGTGTATAAACTCGAACAGATTATATCTATTGTTCATTTAAAAGACTTGATCATCCTTTATTTGGTATATATAAGCAGGCATTTTTAGTACTTATGCTAGAAATTATGTGAAATTTGAATCGGCATATTCTGGAATATCGCCGCAATATAGCGAAATACCCAGCAGATACACCAGCCGACTCGGCTATCTGAAAACACTATTAATAATTTCTCCCGCTCTTTATCTGTGCCTAACCCTAATCGTAGATTCCATGAACAAAGTTTCTTTCTTATAACGGCACACCGGTGGAACTCTCTTCCTTTTGCCTGCTTTCCAACTGACTATAATGCAGCTGTAAATAGTTGCTGTTATCTCGTTATAAGACACAACACAAATACTAACTTGAATGATTATTTTATTTTTAAGTTAACACTGCGAAGCATTGGTAAGATACATTATGTAGCAGTTTTTATAAACGCGTGCGTACTGGATTAGTCGCATGAACTCTCTGACTGTAGTAGTTAAAAAGGACACTCACACCTACCCTCGTCTCTCTGGACGATAGCAGGCGGTGGGGGACGAGTCAGCAAGCAGGACCACCCGGCGAGAGGAAGGCCAAAGAATCAGAATTGTCTCTTTTTCACTGTAGGGAAAGGAAGGTTTAATATAATGCAAAAGGGAATGGTAGTATTAATTTTGCTTTTGTGGCCTAAATCTTTGGTCAGTACACAGCCGTCTTCAAGTCCAACGTAAACGGGTTCTTGATGAGCCGTTCCCCTTAAGTAATCCAATTTACCAAATTTCCAATAATTGGAATTATGATAACATTGCCCCAATGACCACTGTACGACTATTAACGTTTATCCTCGACTGGCCACCGGGCCTTGATAAGTGGTGACTCCTTTGTAAAATAAAAGTATGTGGAAATTAAAATCATTAAAATGAAATTATTTTAGTAAAGGCTGTAAAAGTAAACTTAGTTTAAAGGCTTTTAGTAAACATTTTGTCTTAAATGGAATTTGATCAGAAATACTCGAAGTTTACAGCAGGAGTTATACAGTGTACAGTGATATCGATTCTGAACATACCGTAAGAATTGACTACGAGACATTTACAAATAGTACCTTCTTAGGAATCTCCGGCGGATAATCCAAAAACTTTAAAAAAAATAACGGACACCACAATTTTTAATACGCTTTTTTCAGCGAGGAAGGATTTCTGTGTATATGGCAAGGGGCGCAATTTGTCAAAAAAAAGGCTACTCCAAAAGTTTCCTCTTTTTAATTTTAAACTAAAAAAAATAAACAGCTATGAAGACGGGACTGGTGCAATTAGAACGTGCGACGATTTGTGCTACAAACTTTTTTTCTTAGTTCTTAGTGAAAATAAACGGAGCAGACAAAAATAATTTCTAATATTTTTTGGTACATTCCAAAAAATTTCAAACAATTTCAAACAATAACATTGCTTACAAAAAGCACAAAAGAATCTCGCCAAAAACAAAAACACGATTTTTGTTAAATATTATTTTTAAAAAAATGAAAAAATAATATGTAAATCTTCATGTGAGTTGTTATTCTTTTTTAATTGTATTTCTATTTTCTTCATTGAAATAACTGTACGACAAATGTTTTCTATCGTTATGTTTTTTTTTTCCTAGCGTTTTACAATTTGATCAGCCCTCAGCATATTCCGGCGATTTCGTAAGATCTCGGAATATACCGAGGCAAACTCTGCAAAAACAGGTCGATCTTTGCATAAATATAATTTTCCTTTAAAAAAATCTATCATAAACCTGGCCAAACGAACTGTTAGCCCGTTTCCCACCCCATCTTCCTAATTTGAATCCGAAAAGTTGAAGAACTAAAAAGACGAATATAGTACCATTAAAACAAGCGACCTTCATTACTCACTATTATTTTCTACATAATTACTACTGTCCTCAATGCACTTTTGCCAGCGATGAACGATGGCTGCGCATGGGCGTCGGGGGGGGGTCGTTTTAAAAAGTAAATCCTCCTGTATATGTTAACTAAAAAAAACCGGCAAGCTACGGCGATGGGAGCAGTACCATAAAAATAAGTGACCTTGTGTGCCTCATATTTATATTTCTTTCACTATGCTCAATACCGTTTTGCCGGAAATTCAATGACGCTCTCTGCATCTGATAAATGTCAATAACGGGAATAGCTTCCTTATATTCTCACACTACCAATATCTGCAACAGAGACATGAAGCTTTCAAGTGAGTGATGCATAGATAACGTCATCATAATAATACAAGAGGTACTTGTACAGTTTAATCAAGACATTTAGAAATGAAAATATCGAAAAATGGTTATATTGAACGTATCCATTTTGGACTGAAGATCTCCGAAAAAAATTTTCACTTGGTTTGATCGAGTAGTTTTGTTTGTTTGTTTGTTTGTTTGTTTGGGGTTTTTTTTACCACAGAAGAACACGTTTTCATAACAGCGCGTTGAGGGCAGCCATCTTTGAATTTTTTAACACGCCATGGGAAGATAACTCAGTTGTAAGCACCGACACTTCCTTGTCATCTTTAATACTAGTTTTCCCCCCCTTAAAATCGAACCCTTTTGCTCGGTATCATAACAAAAAAAAAAAAAACTACTTGATGAAATTAAGTGAATTTTTTTCGGGGAACTTCATTCCAAACGGATACTTACAGTATAACCTTTATCGATATTTTCATGTTTTGATATCTTGATTAAACTGTACAAGCACCACACAATTTGCACTTCCCTACTGATCCATTGGGGCATAACGAAAAATAGGAGGCATTACCTTTGGAACTCCCTTCGTATTATAAAATGCCGCAAACACAAATGTGAGATGCAAATAGAAAGAAAGTAAGCTGTAGCTTACGCGAAGTTCGAAGGATACAATCGACAAATAGAAACAGATAAACATTTGGAAAAAAAAAAAAACTTTTCTCTTTGTTGATAAAGAATTAATCCCTTCCGATTAATGAAAAATACAAGTTTATATCAGCTGCCAAGAAAATTTGTTTCGCTTAAACTTTACTTATTTTATTTATTTACTTCCAACCCTTTTCTTTACAAAAACGATTTAAAGTTAAGAAATGAAAATAAAATTTGTTAATATTTTTTTTTAATCCAGTGTCGGCTTAAAAATGATCATAAACTTATTTAATCTTGTTCACATCAAAATATTTGTCGTTAAAGTTCAGAGCAGCAACTACTTATGCTGGTTCGCAAGGTGACAGCATTAAAACTCTCAAGTCTGTTAATCCGTTTATGAATGACGTCCGAATATTTGCATGTTTCAGGCTCGAGGCTTACTATATTCGACTACAATATACGTTCTGATGTTACTGAGGTTACTAACGATTGAAGTTCATTTATTTCTTTACTAGCGGGGGTACCTGGCGTTGCCCGAGTGTTTGTTTCCGGGACGGGGGGGGGAGTTTTAAAAAATGTTATGGTAGGTAAGTAGGAAGGATCAAACCCGGAGTCATGAGTAAAAGTAGGAAAATAAAGTGTGAAAAAAAAACAAAAACATCTGCAACGTTAACAGTTCGGCCACCAAGAAAAGTCCATTCCAGTTGTTTAGGAAAAAAAAAATAAAAAAAAACGACTACGGTGGGTCGGCGCGAACGTGAAAATATAATGTGAATTGTCCAGCACACTAACCACTACGCCACAGAGCACTGTAGCTTAGTTTAGTGATTTTAAATAACTTCACATGAAAGAACTACGAAGCCAAACCGGTGTTCTCTTCTCAACTGTTCCTTGTGAACGATCCCCAAACGGTGTTAAGTGGTGGCAGGGGGAGGAGGAATTTATTAGAGAGAAAATATTTTACCACTTCCATTGATCTTAACCGATTTTGGCCGTGACTTCTCAGCAGAGAAAGTATAGAAATCTAAGATTATCGAGGAATTTGAGAAATAATAAGCCTATAACACACCTCAGATATTGTTCTGCCGTTTGTGCATATTATATTTGCATGAAATATCTTGATTTTTAATCCTATTAATGTCAAAATCAGACGGGAAAAAATGAGTTCATTTTATTTATATATATATATATATATATATATATATATATATATAGATATATAGAAGAAGAGATATAGTGACTAGAGATAGGACGATCTCAATATTTTCCTCGATTCCGATACAATTGCTGATTCTGATACAGCTCTCTAGATATGCATTTGGATATTTAACAATGCATCTAAACGCGTATCTAGAGCTGTGTTTTTTTAATATTTGAATTATCGTAAAAACCCATGTTATATGTGCAGATATGCTCGCAGAAGAGACGTTGCGAGCCTATCTTTGTTTTATCGTTATTTCCATGGCAGGTGCTCGTCTGAGCTCCAATCTCTAGCCCCCCTCGACAATCTTTTTACGAAAAACACCCGTCTAGCTGAAACCACTGTCAAAAAATTTCCACATTCTTTATCTGTGCCTAAATCAAAACGTATATTCCATGAACAAAGCTTCTTTCTTAGAACTGCACGCCTGTGCAACTCTGTTCCGTCTGCATGCTTCCCACCTGACTACAACCTGGATGTCTTCAAGTCCAGCGTAAACAAATTCATAATGAACCATCCCCTTTAGTAGACACTTTTATTAAATCCCCACACTAACGTACTGTACATGCAATAACCCTTATCCCTGAGTGGCTTCCGGGCCTTGATAAGTGGTGAACACCGTGTAAAAAACAAATGTAAAACTTTACTTGAAGGGTAGATCCATATATTTTAGTTTTACTGATACATCTGAATAAATGCATATTTTACATTTAGTTATTAATAACAGGAATTATAAATAGAGTTTTCACCAAACAATAAAGTTGTAGGAATCGTTTTTGGCATAAGAAAATAAATAGAATTTTTTTCTGATTCTGATACAAGTTCAAACGTGTTGATTTGCCGAATATCGAATATCGATTAATCGTCTCCACACAGATATTGATGTCACTCGTTCATCACAATTAACAATTACTTGCTTCGATACTATCAAAAATTTTAACGCATTGCTTCTGGCTGATTGAAAAACACAAGTTACTTCAATATGATCATAGAATCGAGGTTTAAATCAATTTTCTGTTCTAAGAAATAAGTTGGAAATGTAACATAAAAACCACAGCACCTGCTTTGTTCAAACGCTGATTTAATAACCTCAAAGTTTCGCGCAATACATTTATACAAATAAACATATATATGTGTGAAACTATTTAATCGATAAACTCTTTAACTACAGATCACATAACACTGAAATTAACAAGATATTGTAATCATACACTAAGGATGGTTTATAACGAGTAAAATCTTTGTTTGGGTGGATGAAGAAAGCGTACAGAAAAATGTTGGCAAGTGTAAATGTAACATATTTATTTCAACTGGCCAACACATTTCTATTGCTTTTGCGCATGCGAAAATTCATTCATGACTTCAAGTGGTTTAATTGTAAACTTTTCTTATATATCTCAATAAATCAAACGGTAGTGAACAGGCTTGAGAGCTAAATGTTTTAATTTCGATTCAAGATGATGGCATCCAAATACATTTTGAAATCAGTAATATATATATTAGACTACCAGTTACCCGTTGGGTCAGTATGTTTTATGTTAGACATGAAATTAATGTATGAGCGTGACACTTGTGACGTTAAGAAAATAGTGTTTTGTGACATAACAGAAACATTTCTATGAAAGTATATTAAAATAGAAAAAAAGAATATTGATAGATTTCTCTGAGTCGTTCTGTTTATTATAATAGATTATTTTTGAAAAAAAGTTACGGCTATTGAATTATAAGTGGTTGGCCATACTTATAGGTAAATATGCACTGAACATATACCATAATACTTAAAGCTAAATTCAACTTTTGATATATTTTATAATTTAAACGCGAAAAAACAACACACTGGCGACGCTGAAAACGTACACAGTAAACCAATACGTTTTATTGTCGCGTTGATTATTTATTTGTAACGCAAATGAAAAAAAATATTTCCAGGGTTATTTATTTATGTTGGTAGTGTAGAAGAAAATGTATGAATGTTTTTTTAAGAAAGGTGTATTAAAAAATGGAGAATAAGTTAAAAAAAAATGAAGGCTGTGGATAAATCGCCGTTGTAAAATGCTCTTATGGTTGTCAACGGGTTAAAGTAGAGTTATTTGTGAGAAAATTGCGTTAAAATAACTTAAACGTAATACGGAAAAGAACAATGTAAAAAAACAGAAAGTATTAACACTTGTTTTAATTTAAGCGCGAAAAAAAACAATCAAGACGCTGTAAACGTACACGTATTATTGTAGTGTTGATCATTTGTTTATTTACGCATGCGCAACCGGAAGTCGTAACCCGTTCTTTGGGTTACAATACCCGTTACAAGGTCATTTGAGTTTTATAATTATATAGATTAGGCACAATCAAGAGACAATTGGCTCTGCAACAATAAGTGCAAGACCTGCATGAATTAAAATATATTTAAGCATATTTTACGACCCAGAACAACCGGGCGTTTCCGCTAGTGCTAAATATTGCTTAATCACTTTTAGAAACGAAGCCTGTTATGAAGTAATAAAGATTACTGACCAGTCAAGCGTATTTGTTTGTTTAAAAATTTACAAATGGTTTTCCACAGAAAAGAAATTTAAACCCCAGATCAGTTTTGAATGTGGGGAAATCCAACCTCCCAAAATGGGATATTCTGAATTAAAAAAAAAACATAAATGTAGCCCTCTCTAGGAATATTTTCTTTTCTGTGTGATAACAAACAAGTTAACTTAGTCAACATTTGAATCGGGCTCAAACGAACAAGTTTGAAATGCAAAACAATCCATCAAACCCGCAGTGTTTCAATTTTGACTGCACTGCATCATCTTTTCGAGTAAAATATGTTAAACATCGCCTACTCTTTTTTTTTAAACAGCGTTGATGTAAAGTTTCCGAATTTTTTAGATGAGGGGTGATTATTCGTATAGTTTAGATTCTTTTGACTACTGTTCTCATCATATGGCTTATTTCATAAAAAGCGGCGCAGTCGCTTTCGAGTTCATAGTTGAGTTTCTCTCACACACATAGACCACACACCCAGACACACCAAGACACACCCAGACAAAGTTCCTTATATATATATATATATATATATATATATATATATATATATATATATATATACACACTAGAGACACACCCGACATTGCCCGGGATTGAATGATGATCAACGAATTTTTCACACTCCCATATTTTTATTGCCATCGAAATCTGTTTAATCGCCCATTTATCAATCGAATTAATCGATTGCCTACTTTAGTCGGGGATCCATCGCGGTTCACAGGCAGTAAGCTTCATATTCCTCTCTGCAGTGACAGTCCACAATATAGTGTAGTTTCCATTACACTTCAGAGAGCATACTGTTTATTTTATAAAATTATTTTTATACATAATACTTTGAATTAAAGTTTAAAAGCTGAGAGTCTAGTATCATGCTTACATTATGCATGGAACATGCACATTAATTTCGAAAGCGCACCTGTCATATAAAACACCTACTGTATATTTTATATGGCCGACCTTTTGCAGCGACAATGTTTTGAATTCAAGTTTAAAATGAACAAGTAAATTATCATCGTGCAATTGTACTTTCAACAGAAACATTCACTTCAATTCATTCACTTCGAAAACAGCACTGTCATATATAAGAAGCTACTGTTGATTGTATATGTAGGGTCTTTCGGCATGTGTGGTCATAAAACTTCTCAAATGCGCTTGTGATGTTAATCCCTGTAAAGTGTCAACATTAGTCAAAATCACATGTTCTTTCTTTCATCGAATTATTTCGATTATCGATTATCGGTTATCGATTATCGGTACTTATGGAGACAATTGGATACAAAACCCATCTAAAAACAGTACCGTAATGTATGTTTGTGTCAAATGTCATAAAAGTCAGCCCAGCCGTTTTTTAATCCATAGGGAATTAACTAAACCAAAGGGGAGGGAGGCCTCTTCAGTCTTGGATGACAACCTTCCTAGAGCTGGTGACTCAAACAAATTACCGGTTTGCAAACCTAAATTGCTTAACGGGTGGATAGGTTTTGTCTATCGCCCAGCTTCCATACTCCTTCTTTGTCTATTAGTCAGGCGCAGAGATACTATCACAGTGATTCGACAGAAACACCCAGTGGTAGATCTTGTTTCTTGTCTAGGGCAATGAACGCCGTCTCCCCACTCCAGTTCTCTCCAAACTCTACAACAAATGCCTTAATGAATCTTGCTTTCCGGGCTGTTGGACAACGGCTTCTGTGGTACCAGTATTCAAGAATTCTGGCGAAAGAACTGACCCATTAAATTATCGCCCTATTAGCCTCCTCCCACTTTTTGACAAAATATTTGAGACCTTAATAAACCATGCTCTAGTCCAGCACCTTACAGATGCTAAACTTCTGACCGACCAACGATATGGATTTAGACAAGCCCGTTCCACAGCATACATCCTCACTGTAATCTCTGAACGCATATACCATTCACTGGACAAAGCGGGAGACGGCAGAGCGGTAGCTCTAGATATACCAAAGGCTTTTCACAGGGTATGGCATGAGGGTCTCCTCAGGAAGATTAGATCATACGGTATCACTGGTAGGATACTTAACATAATTAAATCCTTCTTGGATGAGAGAACAATCCAGGTTGTCCTCGACAGTCGTACATCTAAACAATATGATATAAATGCGGGAGTGCCCCAGGGATCTATCCTTGGACCTCTACTGTTCCTGATATTCATAAATGACCTCCCCGACAAAATTGCCTCTGAGATGGGTATATATGCTGATTACACCACACTCTATAGCAGGCACGACAGGAAAAAAATGAACATATATCTAAAGTATTGGCAGAAACACTAGAGGATGACCTCCAATCAGTAGTCGAATGGGGACAAAAATGGATGGTCACGTTCAATGGCGCCAAGACTAAACTGGTTTCATTCAATAATTACAAGAAACCTTCTCTACCACCTATAGCAATGGCCAACGACTCTATATCTGAGAGTACGTCTTTCAAGCTCCTTGGCCTAACGTTCACTGGAAACATGAGTTGGAACAATTACATCGAGGGCATTGCCAGGGCCGCTGCAAGGAAGGTGGTCTCTCTCTACCGTGCTAGAAAACTACTAACACCCGAAAGTATCCTGTACCTCTATAAGGCAACCATTCGCCCATGTATGGAATATTGCTGTCATATTTGGGTTGATGCATCGGCTACTAGTCTGTCGCTCCTTGAGAGGGTTAAAAAGAGAGTCGCAAATCTGATAGGCCCTAAACTGGCATCTAAGCTTCAGCCTCTGTCCCATCGACGAAACGTTGCATCCCTCTGCCTGTTCTACAAGTATTATAATGGTGAAAACTCTGATGAACTGCAAGCACTTGTGCCCCCACGACGTGAACACCCTCGACAGACCCTACAAGCTGCAAAATCCCAGCCCCACACTGTAGAGATCCCTAGATGTAAAAGATCTTTCTACTCCGGTAGCTTCTTCCCCAGCACCGCTAGACTTTGGAATTCCATTCCAGGTCACTGCTTCCCCAACTGTACTGACATGTAGAAGTTCAAGTGCAACGTGAACCAACATCTTGCTGCCCAAATCCCTACATAGTACCCCAGTAGTGGGTTCCGCTGAGAGTAGCCACCTACACCAAAGTGGCAATGTGCCTTGTTTAGGGTGAAAATGTAATAAAAAAGAAGTAATACACACATACATACGAACATACATAGAATGTTTTTTAGATACTAGTATATATATATATATATATATATATATATATATATTTATTTTTGATAGTTTTTTTTAAATATAATTATCACTCACACACACCCACACACATATATATATATATGTATGTGTGTGTGTTTGTGTGTGTGGGTCTGTGTGTGTGTGATTATTCTGGAATTTCTGTTTTTGTTCTTTGTTAACGTGGTTCCTAATCTATGGGATTATAAAATTATTTTACCATTCTCAAAAATGTGCTTAAGTTTACTTTCTTATTAATAATAATAAAAGACTTACGCCAACTTATATCTTTGTTTTTAGTTTTTTTTTAATCCAAAATGGTTATTTATTTTTATGTTTTCTTTCTAAAAACAAAAT
Organism: Euprymna scolopes; assembly: GCF_053919585.1. Lineage (NCBI taxonomy): Eukaryota > Metazoa > Mollusca > Cephalopoda > Sepiida > Sepiolidae > Euprymna > Euprymna scolopes. The sequence goes on from NC_136514.1 coordinate 45,751,061, forward strand.
ATTTTCTCTTCAGATGCATCCATTTATTCTGTACGCTTTAGGATGCGCATACCATTTAGTGGGAATGAGCATAGCACAGTGAAACTCTAAATTAAGATGTGCCCAATTATATATGAACGTTCTGGATGGGAAAATTGGCGAAAGGTTAAGATCAAAGCTATTTTAAACGCAAAACGTGGCCGGTCGACCATACACACGTAACGAATTTTGCTCAGGGCCGTGTAAACAATGAGAAAATTGAATTTGATTTTGAATATATTTGTTATTCTTAGGAGAGAGAGGAATTTTTAATGTCTATGTATCATTTGCTATTTCGAGCAAAAGAATATTTTACCTACCCTAGGACGGGTATTACACGTATGAAATAATTGTATCTTACCTAGGGTAGTTAATTTACAGCATGTATATGAAATAATTTTACTTTTGCAAGGACAGGTAATATACAACACATATTTAAACTACTTTTACCTACACTAAGGCGGGTAATATAAATACATATATCACACAATTTCACGTACTTTTTTTTACCCCAAAACGGACACTAATGTCTCCAACCCAACCCCGATAAGAAAACTCAAGAGCACGTTTAAAATTAATATAATCTTGCTTCTTTCTACCCACTACTACAACTCATTCCCGGATGATTACATGAAAAATTTTTAAATTATATACCACCCTCTACAGAAACTGGCCTGGTAAACTTTCATAGAAAACCAACAATATATATGTATTAAATTTACTTTTGAGATCGTAAACTGTTTAAGCCATATCGACTTCACAAATAAAATAATTTTCTTATCTTCTTATCTTAGTTATTGCACAACGACTAACAGACTGTGCATGTGGGAGTTGAAAACTCCCAGCCTAACTCGATTGTTGCCCTTTAACTCAGAAGAGCGACCAAGCTATGTCACTTCCTGTTCCCTATATTAAACGGGAATTTTATCGTCACGTTTAACGAATTTTATCCTGTTGTACGAGACTAAGTGTTCTAAAAGAAATTTAATCATATAAAAAAGGGGCCAAGGTAAACCGGTATAAATTTTATCAGAAAGAAAAATAGGAAAGGAAGGAAATGCATAATTCGGCTGGGCTGCCAATCAGTCCCTCTTGCGGTTCATAAAGAACACTTATAACAAATATACTTTATACTTGCTTTTTTTTTCTTTTGGCATGTCAAAGTTCGCAAAACCGCTCTGGTGATTTTAGTTCGAAGGTCGCAACACCGTTCTGATGTGAAGCAGAGGCCGCAAACTACTGTCGTAATTCCAAGGTCGCAACACCGCTCTGGTGTTTTCGAAAGCCTAACACCGCTCTGGTGCCTTCCTTTTCTTCTGCCAATCTGTGGTTCCTCTTCCTTTTATCGAATATCGCGAGACACAGCCAGAAGTAGTAGCGCTGGACTTTCAAGCAGTCAAGATTTAACAAACACCACTCCGCTGGGGCCATGGGCCACCACCGCATTCCTGACTAGCCAGTCAACCGCAAGTAACGTTACTCATCTCTCAAGGAACTCTCATTCTTTCTATCGCTTCTTCATGTATATTTATGCAAATAAATTGCATTTCTGTCGCTGATATATAACGGTATGTTTTCTTCCTCATTATGCGAAATTGTCTTTTCCAATCCTTTCAATCCTTCTACCATTAAATATATCCATCCACCATTACACACATGGGGACGGGATCGTCTATCACACAGCAGACCATCCTGTCCCCAACATGCATATTATAGTTTAACTTGAGCGCATTCAGCATATATGTATGTATCTATCTAATCTGGAATCTCTGTTTTTGTTCTTTATGAACGTGGTTCTTAATCTAAAGAAGTTATAAACCTGTTTTGCCTTTCTCGCAAATGTGCTTAAGTTTAATTCTTTAATAATAATAACAACAATAAAAACTACGTCAACAATTTATATGCTTTTATTTTTACATCCGATTCAACTATTCAAACAGTTTCTTCCCTCGGACTTCTAAACTTTAGAATCCCCCCCTGTTTACCAATTCCTTGATCATCGTAATATGCAGAAGTTTAAATCTAACGACTTCTCGCTGCTTAGTTGTTAAATATACTGTCCCTGTCTGAAAAGGCATAACGTCTAACAATCTAGAAAATAGGTTGACACACATAAACATTTCATGTGACTCCAAAAACGACCATTAAAACAACACGATTGTCGCTAAAATTACTATTTCGAACAAACATGGTATATCGATAAGAATGAATCAGGCTTAAGCATGATGGACTAGCGAAACTTATATTCCAGGTGCAGCATTAGAGACTAGTAGTATTTTGAAGTAAACTGAGACTTTTCACGAGAAACACCCGTCTGGCTGAAACTACTGTTAATAATTTCCCCACTAAGTGCGCCTAAATCTAAACGTAGATTCCATGAACAAAGTTTCTTTCTTAGAACTGCACGCCAGTTGAACTCTCTGCCGCTTGCCTGTTTCCCACCTGACTACAACTTGGACGTCTTCAAGTCCAACATAAACAAACTCGTGATAAACCGCCCTCGTAAGTAAGACACTTTATCAAAACCCCCAATACTAATGATTACTACAATACTATCCCATTGATTACTGTACACGCAATAACCCTTATCCCCGGGCCTTGTTAAGTGGTGACCCCCATGTAAAACGAAAAAAAAATCCTGCACACAAAACGACCCTTTATAGAAACTGGTCTTAAAATAGATGCATTTATTAGATTGGCGATGTGTGTTTCGATGAGTATACCAAGTAAAAAAACAGCATTAGGTTGGCGCAAAAGCACTGGAGAAAACACAGCTACGACAAAAAGTATTATAGACCGCCGCAACCGCCCCTTATAGAAAGAGTTCATTAAATGGACTCGATTGAAGTTCGTTTATATAGAAATGTTCTCATATTTGGACCATTACTGCAAAGACAACAATGAGTTTAAGTTTTTTTTTTCACTAGCTAGGGGTACCCGGCGTTGCCCGGGTGTTTGGAGGTGCGTGTGGAATCTCCGGGGTGGGGGAGGGTTACAAAAAAAAAGAAAAGTAAGTATGAGGATCGAACCGAAACCCTTGAGGAAAAGTTGTAAATTAAAGTGTGAAAAAAAAAAAAAACGTGCGACGTTAACGATTGCCCCACCGCGACATGCTAACGGAAACACGTTTGAATTTATTTAATTACTTGGATTTAGCAGGTGCCCGTTTTAATGAGTTAATGAGGTCAAGTTTGACTGCGGAATAGTATTCATTTACTGCTGAACGCTTATTTTTTTATTTTTCCCCCAAGATGTTATAGGAAAAAGACTAACCCACATACGGCGAGCGACAAATGTGAAATATTTATCTTCCCGAAATCGAGCAAATTAAATAGAAAGGCGAGCTTCGTTGTTAACTGTGAGATATTACGATTTATATGTGATATAAAAAGTGTTAAACAGTTGTGTAGCGAGCGACGGCTTCTCTGAAAGAAGCCTTTTGTAGACACACAGAAAAGGAAAACACACACACACACATACATATATACATACACACATTTTCGTTTATATATATATATATATATATATATATATATATATATATATATATATATATAGGTAAAATCAACTAATAATTTGTTTACATCACTTTTTTTTTCTTTGTTTTTAATAATTTTGTGGTGCCACAAAATCTATAAATGTCGGATATGTTCATTTTTTTATTTGTATCTCACTGATAATTTATATACAAAATACACATTGTGAAACTCGAACATGAATCATAAATTCATTTAATGTTATAGAAACGTATGTATTTAAAACGATGTCTTATAAGATGTCGGAAATTGGACCAAAAACCGATAATTATTTTTTAATCCTTAGATTATTTTAAAGGAGGAATGGGAGAGAGGTAAATATTATTGCATGATGTTTTATTGATTGGATTTCTAACATTTAATGAATGTATTAGTGGCAGACTATTTATCGATACATTTTAGACATTTTACGGATTTTTTTGTATCAGGAACGTATTAAAAATTATTGAAAAATATTATACATACACACACACATATATATATATTTAACTTATTACTGTTTTAACTGTTTAGTTACACATGTTTCCGCTACCGAATCGTACCAACGATCCAGTAACTTCGTCAGACTTGGACAGAAGTGGTTATTATGATTTGAAAAGATGATATTAGTCGTGTCTGTTTAAAGTTTTTTTTTTTTAAATTAAACCTCACCCCCGTTTTTCATTTTTTCTTTTTCTTCTTTAATTATTAAATCTTAATATTTAAATGTTGCCAGATCTAAATTACCCCGCCCCGTAAACTGACGAAGTTACTGGATCGTTGATACGATTCGGAAGCGGGAACATGTGCAACTAAACAGATAAAATTGTAATGAATTAAACATATATACATTTGCTCTTCAATAGTATTGAGCACCTTCTTCAAGTTTTACTATTTACCAGTTCTGCTATATATATATATATATATATATATATATATATATATATATATATATATATATATATATATATATATATATATATACTCGGGTTTTTTTTATATTCAAAAGTAATGAACTAATGGATTCAACGAGGTTGTTAGATAGTGCTTAATAAAAAGAGCTGATAATACTTGTTTATTGTTATATAAACATGCTCACATCCCGCTGCTACAAATAGCCACTTGTTTCAATCAAACAACAGATATCATCAGGCAGCGACTTGACTATTCAAAAGTTCAATGAATAATCTATTATATTATTCATTGAACTTTTGAATAGTCAAGTCGCTGCCTGATGATATCTGTTGTTTGATTGAAACAAGTGGCTATTTGTAGCATCGGGATGTGAGCATGTTTATATAACAATAAACAAGTATATATATATATATATATATATATATATATATATATATATATATATATATATATATATATATATATATATATATAGTGTAAAATTTTGTTGAAAATTCAAAGACTCCCGCTTTCTTTTTTATAACCTTAGTTTATTTCCTGGATTTTCTCCATTATAGCTGTAATATATATATATATATATATATATATATATATATATATATATATATATATATATATATATATATATATATATAAGGTAAAATTAAAAGCCAAGAACAATGGAGATTTTTTTTTTATATAGAGTAAAATTAAATGCAAACAAAATCTCGCATTGTTCTTGGCTTTTAATTTTACCTTATAATTTTGTTCAACAATGCTTCAAGCAAACTACAACCTACTTATATATATATATATATATATATATATATATATATATATATATATATATATACAACATATTGGCAGTGTTGTAATATGATATTGTGGTTAGTAAACTAATTCTAAGAGAAAATGGATAGTGTAAGATAGAGGATTACTAACGATCACCACTTAGCTACACTTGATACCCTTGTTCTATGTTATGTTTTTTTTAGGAAATACATAATTAAAAGTATATTATCTGTGCTTATATAACACTTTTTCTTTTCTGTCCTCGCTCAGTAATAAAGAAATCTTTCTAGGCTGTGAAAATCTTTATGTTTATACCAATTTAGAATGCCTCTATTTAGAGGGCTGGATTCTGTACATTATAAACTAACCTTGTGTCTAAATCTGCTTTACTGGAAAGATAAATAAATAGAATTACACATAATAAATAGCACCCATAACTAAATTATTTCCTTCCAAAAAGCATTCTATGTTTTAGACAATTATGTGTGTCTGAGCATTGTAACAAAATTGACAGAAAAAACAAAACAAAACAAAGAAACTTCAATTTGAGCTGGGGAATTGGTTTCTTCTATAAATGTTATTCCAACTCCTAATTTGACTGGAATGATTATAAAGCCACGCTCAACCATTTTTAAAAAGTTTATATGATCCCCAACAAAAACACACACACAACTGCCTTGCCTTAAAACATTAGAATAGCAAAGAAATTCGGGTCCTCTTTTGCATTAAGTGTATATGTGAAACTCTAAATTCTAAAAGAATTCATGTTTTCTTTCCGACAAATTTTTAGGGTATCTATACGTAATTGCCTTAAATAAAATCTTACTTTTGTTTGGAGGCCACTATTCACTCATGTATGGAGTATTTTTGTCACATTTGGGCTGGTGTATCTGCTACTAATCTCTCACTCCTTGACAGGGTTCAAAAGAGAGTCGCCAACCTAATGGGCCCTGAACTGTCATCTAAGCTTCAGCCTCTGTCCCATCGACGTAATGTAGCATCCCTCTGCCTGCTCTACAAGTATTTCAATGGTGAATGCTCTGACGAACTGTAAGCACTTGTGCCCCCTCGACGTAAGTGCCCACGACAAACCCGACAAGCAGCAAAATCCCACCCCTTTATAGTTGAGATCCGTAGATGTAGTAGTTTCTTCCCCAGAAACGCTGGACTTTAAAATTCCCTTCCGAGTTCCTGCTTCCCCAACTTTACTGACATGCAGAAGTTCAAGTGTAACGTGAACCGACATCTTGCTGCCCAACTCCCCACATAGAACCCCTGTATCTTATGTCCCTGATTGTAACCCCCTACGGCAAAGTGGCAATGCGCCTTGTTTGGGGTGAAATTGCGATAAAAAGGCATTAGTTGAAGACATTCACATACTACTACTACTACAACAGTAATACGTTTTATATAGTAAATCAATCTACCTAACTTCTGTATTTGAATGAAAATATATGTTTAAATATTAAACGATATGGATCTCGTATAAATGGCAATTATTAATACTCACTATTTCCAGCTATCAATATAGCGTTTGCAAGCTAGAATACATGCATCTCGTCAATGTTTAAGAAATATTACAATTTACCTCTTTTCATCATTCTTTCAAATATATAATCTTACATAGGTAGTAACAAATATTTCAACATTGAATTAAATCATCTCACATAACCACTATCTGATCAGTAGGCGTTCTCACATAGATCATCATTAGCGACAATTTTTAGTATTGCTTGATGTTTGGATTACGACATGTCACCCAAGATATCCAGTACATTCCACTTCTTTGATAACCTTTGAAAATGAATCCGCGTTATCATTGATTTATCATTTGAAATTGGTCTTCACTAGAATTTAGGTGGTAATAAGCGTATTCAATCAAGATTCTAGTCTCCTTCACGCCCATCATGTTGAGGTTTTTATTTTTTTGTGTTACAAAGGAGCCGCCATTTATCAAGGCTCGGAAACCACTCGAGGATAAGAGTTAATCTGTATACATTAGTCCTTGTGATTATAGCGTAGTAAACATAAGTATTTTGTAAATTGGATCATTTAGGGGGGGCGGTTCATCAAGAACTTGTTTACGTTAGACTTGAAGACAATCAGATTGTAGTCAGCTAGAAAGCAGACAATCAGAAGAGAGTTCCACAGGCGTGCGGTTCTAAGAAATAAACTTTGTTCATGGAATCTACATTTAGGCTTTGGCACAGATAAAGAGTGTGCAAAATTATTGATAGTGGTTTTGGCTAGATGAGTGTTTTTCGTGAAATTTTGGAGAGGGGTGGGGGCATAGATTGAAGCTCAGCTGAGCACTTGCTATGAAAATAATTATAAAGCAGAGACAGGCTCGCAACGTCTCTTTTTTTTACATAGGCATCACCACATTATATAGGCCCAGAGGTCACTCAAGGATAAGGGTTTAAGACTGTACAGTAGAAATTGGACAATATAGTAATCATTAGTAATGAAAATTTGGTAAATTTGATAACTTATATGGAACGGCTCATAAATGTGGGAAAGAGGTTGCAGGGAAGAGAAAAGAGTACCCCCCACTAAGCCATGAGGTCCATTTTGAGGTTTGATTAAAGTTTCCACTCCTCGGTTTTTCCAACCCCATTGACTCGTTACTACTATTTCTAGTGGTACAATTTAATGATGAAACTGCAGTTTGGGAGGAGAGAGGTTGCTTTACGATTATCCGGTTTAAGTTTTATTAGTTCTCTGTGAAGTTCCTTTATCATCTGGTTTTACTTTTGTTGGAGTTTCTGTATGGCCTTTTGTCGTTTGTAGCTCAAGTGTATTAAGCTCTGCACTACCAGGTTTTTCCTTGATACTTTCAAACGTTTTCATTATTGTTATCTGTTGTATATTTTCAGCTATTCACTTTAATTTTTATCTCTCCCCTTATTTCTTGAAGTTTTTCGTGATTGTTTTTGTGCTCTTACTATTATTTGTGTTATTTTGACATTTTTCATTTTCCCTGTTTATTTCAGACCACTGGCCATTTGCCCGTATTTGTTCCGCTTCCCCATCTCCTTGATATTCATGCTGTCGTCTGCTGGAACTACAGATATCTATTACCTGGCAGGAATCTTTCTTCTTGTTGTTATGACATATTTCTGCTTGCTTGTGGTTTGTTGATTAATCGAACAATTATTCTCATCTATGGGGTTATTAGCACAACGTTTCGGTCGCTGCAACCTGCTACCTTCTTCGGGTGTTGAAAACATACTTGGAAATAACTGAGAATATACAATAGATAACTATAATGAAAACGGTTGGGAATATCAAGAAAAACCTTGTAGTGCAAAGCATAATACACCTGCCCATCTTCTCAATTAGCACAGCTTGAGTCCAGCGGAAAAGAGACGTCAAAGGCAGCGGAGAACAATGTCGCAATTAACAGACAGCGCATACAGCACCTGGAATTCCCAAATGGAAACTAAATTTAGTACCGATCAGGCATAACATTTCTGAACTTCGGTAATCTCACGGGAACCGGTGTGTTATCGTGATTTGGTCGTATACGAATATAACCATTAAGTTTAAATTAGTCCGCATTCTCCAGATTATAAATATTTCCATTTAGTATTTTTAGAAGAATTCTCAAATAAAGTGAAAAATTATGTAAAAATAATATATATTTTTACATTTATTGCTATTCAGACATAAAGGGCTACCTTGGATTAGGGGTCACATTTCTAGGAGACATCTTAATTGGGGAGTAGTGTAAAAACCGTTTGTTTGCATTACGTTTACATGTCTACATGCTGGTACAGTCGGGATAACAGAGGGAGAAAGGGCATTGTGAAGGCAAGCAATTTAAAGAATAAAGATATATAGAGCGTTTGTCGGAATCTGGGGACCTCTACAGTAAAGTGTTGGTATTTTGCAGAACGTCGGGTATTTACGTCGCGAGGGCAGAAACTAACACTGTGCGTTAAAGGAAATTCGATTGAGGTTCTTTTAAAACAAGAGTCATCGTTGACGTAATTTAAGAGGGGTTACATTTCTTAAACTGTAAAGACGCTTTTGTGTACCCTGTCTAAGGGGGAGAGACTCAAAACCTACAACAATAATTTACGCATGGGCGAATGTGGGCTAATTGTTATAAAGGATACTGGCATGCGTGAGATGTTTTCTAGCTCACCTATTTTTGCAGCAGCATTAGCAGTATCTTCTATGTTTTAATGTTTATTTAGTTTTTTAAATAAATACCTCTTCCTTACATTTCCCAGAATTTATGACGAAAATTTCGTGCTTGATAAGTTTTATGCACTCAGAAATAAAATCTAAATTATTCAATTCAAAATACATGAGCTCCTGGATATGACCTTAACTTACATCCAGTGGTGAGGCCCCGGTTTGGGGGATTTGGAAAGTGCGGAGCCACCCTTTTATTGGCATTGCTCCCAGGTCCACTCTGACCCGAAGTGGTAGTTCTTGTTAGGGCCCCAACTATGGATTAAATAAAAACCGACTTGAAAACAACAAATATATTCTATTAAAAAATAAAATTCTTCAAAATTTTTGGATTCGACATTAAATAACCTGAAAAGGATTGATATGCAGTAAAACAAAAACAACCAAATTAAACCAATCAAAATACATGATTAAAATATAATTCGCTCTATAATGAAGAT